>NC_037675.1:3233558-3479323 GCF_003255815.1 Theropithecus gelada
AAAAAAAAAAAAAAAAAAAAAAAACAACTTTTTTTTAACTCATTGGACCTGGTGGCATGTGCCTGTAGGCCCAGCTATTTGGGAGGCTGGGCCTGAGGCTGCAATGACCTTTAATCACATCACTGTGCTTCAGCCTGGGCAACAGAGTGAGACTCTGTCTCTAAAAACTAAATATGTAATATAAAAAAGTTAATGTTAATAATATACTTTTGCTCAATATATCAAAAGTATTACCTGCACAGCAAAAGAAATAATCAACAGAGTAAACAACCTACAGAATGGGAGAAAATATTTGCAAATTATTCATCTGACAAAGGACTCATATCCAGAAACTACAAAGAACTCAAACAACTCAATAATAAAAACAAATAACCTCCTTAAAAAGTAGGCAAAGAACACAAACAAACATTTCTCAAAAGAAGACACACAAGCAACGAACAACATATGAAAAAATACTCTACCTCACCAATCAACAGACAAATGCTAATTAAAACCACAATGAGATACCATCTTACACCAGTCAGAATGGATATTATTAAGCCAGGCATGGTGGCTTATGCCCGCAATCCCAGCACTGTGGGAGGCTGAGGTGAAAGGATTGCTTAAGTCCAGGAGTTTGAGGTCATCCTGAGCAACACAGGGAGACCCCATCTCAACAAAAAATAAAATTAATCGGCTGGGTGCAGTGGCTCACACCAGTAATCCCAGCACTTTGGGAGGCCTAGGCAGGTGGATTACTTGAGGTCAGAAGTTTGAGACCAGCCTGGCCAACATGGTGAAACCATGTCTCTACTAAAAATACAAAAATTAGCCGGGCATAGTTGCACATACCTGTAATCCCATCTACACGGGAGGCTGAGGCAGAAGAATTGTTTGCACCTGGAGGCAGAGGTTGCAGTGAGCCAAGATTGTGCTACTGCACTCCAGCCTAGGCGATGGAGCGAGACTTGGTCTCAAAAAAAAAAAATTTTAATAAATTAGTCAGGCATGGTGGCTGGCACCTGTAGTCCCAGTTACTCTGGAGGCTGAGGCAGGAGAATCGCGTGGATCTGGGAGATCAAGGCAGCCATGATGCCACCACTACACTCCAGTTTGTGCAACAGAGTGAGATCCTATCTCAAAAAATAATAATAATAATAATAATAATAGGTATTATTAAAATGTTAAAAAAAAAACAGATGTTGGCAAGGATGTAGAGAAAAGAGAATGCTCATATACTGTTGATAAGAACGTAAATTAGTACAAATTCTATGGAAAACAGCATGGAGAGTTCTCAAAGAACTAAAGACAAAACTGCCGTTCTGCCCAGCAATCCCGCTACTGAGTATATAACCCCCCAAAAGAAATCATTATATAAAAAAAGACACCTGGCCGGGTGAGGTGGCTCACGCCTGTAATCCTAGCACTTCGGGAGGCTGAGGCAGGCAGATTGCCTGAGCTCAGGAGTTTGAGACCAGCCTGGGTAACACGGTGAAACCCCATCTCTACTAAAATTCAAAAAATAAGCTGGGCATGGCAGCATGTGCCTGTAATTCCAGGTACTCAGGAGGCTGAGGCAGGAGAATTGCTTGAACCCGGGAGGCGGAGGTTGAAGTGAGCTAAGATTGCGCCACTGCATCCCAGCCTGGGCGACAGAGATTGCGCCACTGCACCCCAGCCTGGGCGACAGAGCGAGACTCCATCTCCAAAATAAACAAACAAACAAACAAACTTGTATGTTTATTGGCGCATTATTCACCATAGAAAAGACATGAAATCAACCTAAGTGTCCATCAGTGAATGATTCAATAAAGAAAATACAGTATATATACACCATGGAGTACTATGTAGCTATTAAAAAAGAATAAAATCATGTCTTTTACAGCAGCATGGATAGAGCTGGAGGCCATTATACTAAGTGAAATAACTCAGAAACAGAAAATCAACTAGTAAATGTTCTCATTTACAAGTGGGAACAATGGGCGTACATGGATAGAAAGATGGAAATAATAGACAATGGAGCCTCCAAAAGCGGGGAGAGATGAGAAAAATGAGGAAGGGAGATGAGAGTTGAAAAACTACCTACTGGGACAATGTTTACTATTTGGGCGATGGGTATACTAGCATCCTAAACCTCACCATTATGCAGTATATCCATGTAACAAACCCATACATGTATTCTTTGAATCTATAATAAAAGAAGAGGATGGAGGTATACTTGAGAATAGCAGTTAATGAGCGTTGTTTTTCTAAATTGATAATTTTAGAGCAGTCCACTAGCATGAGCCAATGTCACGTGAACAATGCCATGTGTTCTTTTTGTTTTGTATTTAAAAAACAAAAAAAAGTACTGCTGGGCACAATGGCTCGTGCCTATAATCCTTGCACTTTAGGAGGCCAGGGTGGGAGGATTGCTTGAGGCCATGAGTTCAAGACCTGCCTGGCAACATACCAAGACCCTGTCTATAAATTAGCCAGGTGTGATGGTTAATATTGAGTGTCAACTTGATTGGATTGGAGGATGCAAAGTATCATTCCTCGGTGTGTCTGTGAGGGCATTGCCAAAGGAGGTTAACACTTGAGTCAGTGGACTGGGAGAGGAAGACCCACCCTTAATCTGAGTGGGCACCATCACCTTGGCTGCCAGTGAGGCTAGAAAAAGCAGAAGAGGGCTGGGCGCAGTGGCTCACACCTGTAATCCTAGCACTTTGGGAGGCCAAGGCGGGCGGATTACAAGGTCAGGAGTTGGAGACTGGTTTGGCCAATATGGTGAAACCCCCGTGTCTACGAAAAATACAAAAATTAGCCAGGTGTGGTGGTGGGCATCTGTAGTCCCAGCTACTCCAGAGGTTGAGGCAGGAGAATCGCTTGAACCCGGGAGGCGGAGGTTGCAGTGAGCTGAGGTCGCGCCACTGCACTCCAGCCTGAGTGACAGAGCAAGACTCTGTCTCAAAAGAAAAAAAAAAAAAGAAAGAAAGAAAAAAGAAAGAAAGGAAGAAAGAAAGGGAGGGAGGGAGGAAAAAAGGAAAGAAAGGAAGGAAGGAAGGAAGGAAGGAAGGAAGGAAGGAAGGAAGGGAGGGAGGGAGGGAGGGAGGGAGGGAGGGAGGGAGGGAGGGAAAGAAAGAGCAGAAGAAAGTGGAATGAACAGATTTGCTAAGTCTCCTGATCTTCATCTTTCTCCGGTGCTGAATGCTTTCTGCCCTTGGACACCTTCAGCTTTTGGACTCCTGGACTTACACCAGTGGTTTGCCAGGGCTCTTGTGCTTTCTGCCACAGACTGAAGCTGCAGCTTTTCTACTTTTGAGGTTTTGGGACTCAGGCTGGTTTTCCTGCTCCTCAGCTTGCAGACGGCCTACTATGGGACTTCAGCTTGTGACTGTGTGAGCCAATACTCCTTTATTTATTTTATTTTATTTTTTGAGATACAGTTTCGCTCTTGTCACCTATGCTGGAGTGCAATGGCACAATCTCGGCTCACTGCAATCTCCACCTCCCGGGTTCAGGCAATTCTCCTGCCTCAGCTTCCCAAGTAGCTGGGACTGCAGGCATGCACCACCATGTCTCGCTCATTTTGTATTTTTAGTAGAGACAAGTTTTCACCATGTTGGCCAGACCGGTCTCGATTCCCTGACCTCAGGTGATCAGCCCACCTCAGTCTCCCAGATTGCTGGGATTTCAGGCTTGAGCCACCGCGCCTAGCCCAATACTCCTTAATAAACTCCCTTTCATGTATACATCTATCCTATTAGTTCTGTCCCTCTAGAGAACCCTGACTAATACACCAGGCATGATGGCATGCGCCTGTAGTCCTGGCTACTCTGCAGGCTGAGGTGGGAGGATCGCTAGAGCCCAAGAGTTGGAGTTTGAGGCTGCAGTGAGCCATGATCCAGCCACTGCACTCCAGCCTAGTCAAGAGAGACCTCGCCTCCAAAAAAAAAAAAAGTATAATCATCCCTTCTTGAAATCAACGTAATTGATAGTTTACATTCTAGGATGTATTTATCAATTGCAGTACATCTCAATTTGTACTAAGCCTCGTTTCAAGTACTCACAAGCCCCATGTGGCGAGTGGCTATTGTATTGGACAGTTCAGACGTAGAAACCACTCTCAGCATTTCAGCATTAGAGTATTTTCTTTATACTTTTTTTCTCTTTTCTTCCTTCCTTCTTTTTTTCATTGAAAACATATTTAATTGGGTAAGCTGGATTTTGAAGGAAGTGGGGAAAATTCATATTCTGAGATTCTCTAGTTTTAAATTTTAAGTGTTTCCAGTACAGCTCTCCTTTGTTTATTTGTTTTTAAGTTTTGTTTTTTGGTTTTTTTTTTTGAGACGGAGTCCTGCTCTGTCACCCAGACTGGAGTGCAGTGGCACAATCTCAGCTCACTGCAACCTCCGCCTCCCAGGTTTAAGCAATTCTCCTGCCTCCACCTCCTGAGTAGCTGGGATTACAGGCGCATGCCACCATGCCGGGCTAATTTTTGTATTTTAGTAGAGACAGGGTTTCACCAGGTTGGCCAGGTTGGTCTTGAACTCCTGACCTCAGGTGATCTGCCTGCCTCAGCCTCCCAAAGTGCTGGGATTACAGGCATGAGCCACCATGCCCGGCCGTATTTTTACTTTTTTTAAGATGGGGTCTGGCTCTGTTACCCAGGCCAGAGTGCAGTGGTACAATCTTGACTCACTGCAGCCTCGACCTCCTGGTTCAAGTGATCGTCTCGCCTCAGCCCCCCAAATATCTGGGACTAGAGATGTGTGCCACCACCCCTGGCTCATTTTTGTATTTTTTGTAGATATGGGGTTTCATTATGTTGCCCAGGCTGGTTTCAAACTCTTGAGCTCAAGCTATCTGCACATGTTGGCCTACCAAAGTGCTGGGATTATAGGCATGAGCCACCGTGTCCCGCTGTTTGTTTGTTTTTTAAAACCCAGATGTAGCCAGGCACTGGTGGCTCATGACTGGAATCCCAGCACTTTGCGAGGCCGAGGCGGGTGGATCACGAGGTCAAGAGATCGAGACCATCCTGGCCAACGCTGTGAAACCCTGTTTCTACTAAAAATACAAAAATTAGCTGGCTGTGGTGGCGTGTACCTGTACTCTCAGCTACTCGGAAGGCTGAGGCAGGAGAATTGCTTGTACCTGGGAGGTGGAGGTTGCAGTGAGCAGAGATTGCGCCACTGCACTCCAGCCTGGGCGACAGAGTGAGACTCCATCTCAAAAAAAAAAAAACAAAAACAAAACAGCGCACAGATTCTTTTGGGAAGATAAAAATGCAGGAGAAGCCAGATGCGGTGGCTCATGCCTGTAATCCCAGCACTTTGGGATCACAAGTTCAAGACATCGAAACCACCCTGGCCAACGTGGTAAAACCACGCCTCTACTAAAAATACAAAACTTAGCCTGGCATGGTGGCGCACACCTGTAGTCCCAGCTACTCGGGAGGCCAAGGCAGGAGAATTGCTTGAACTTGGGAGACGGAGGTTGCAGTGAGCCAAGATCACGCCACAGCACTCCAGCCTGGGTGGGTGACAGAGCGAGACTCCATCTCTAAAAAAAAAAAAACAAAACAAAAAAAAACAAGGCTGGAGAATGTGATGCAGGTGCTGCTGCTGAACACTTATTTCCTTTTATTCATGTGTTCATTTCTTTTCTCTCTCTTTTTATTTTTTGAGACAGGGTCTCACTCTGTTGCCCAGGCTTTAGCACACCTAGCTATTTTTTTCTTATTTTTTTGTAGAGATGGGCCTCCCTATGTTGTCCAGGCTGGTCTTGAACTCCTGGGCTCCAGCAATCCTCCTGCCTCAGCCTCCCAAAGTGCTGGGAGTGCAGGCATGAGCCATTACATCTGACGCATTTTTTTCTCCTAATAGCGGTTACTGAACATCAACTATGGGCCAGGGACTGTACCTCGGGGTAGCTTTACAGACATATTGCCTGGCTTGTGAAGCCTACAATTTACCAGTGGAGCCAGACAAGTAATAACAATAAAATGTGATAAGTGCTGTGATAGGGGAAGTATGAAGGGCTCAGTGGCTGCCTGGGAGAATACTTTAAGCCATTTTGGGAAATAAGAGAAGGTATTGGGGGTTGGGGGTGGAGGGAATGATGTCTAAGATGAAACCTAAAGATTAAGTAAAGAATGGCTAAGCAAAGGGAGAAGGAAGGGCTAGAGAATGCCAGAAAGAGCGGGTTTAAGGAATGCCCAGAGCCTTTTGGGGAACTGAAAGAAGTTATGTGTGGTTGGGGCCTCCAGGGTGAGGGGTGAGGCTGGTATTGTGCATTCTTCTCTGGGCAGCCTAGTTAACAGTAGGAGTTGGGAGGCAGGATGTTGACAAATCTGGACTAGCCAGGCCCAACACAGGAAGTACTCCACCCCGAAAATATTCCTTCACCAGTTCAGTTCGAGTTCACCAGTTACAGACCCAAATGTGTTAATGAGTTAATGAGTTAATGTGTTTAGGACAGCAAGAATCTTTGGTCAGGCACTGACACCTTATTTTAGATTCAGAAGATTGAATATGATAGAAGTTCCATGTAATAAGGGACATATAGGCCGGGCGTGGTGGCTCACGCCTGTAATCCCAGCACTTTGGGAGGCCGAGGCAGGTGGATCAACCGAGGTCAGGAGTTTGAGACCAGCCTGGCCAACATGGTGAAACCCCGTCTCTACTAAAAATACAAAAATTAGCCAGGCATGGTGGCAGGTGCCTGTAATCCCCAGCACTTGGGAGGCTGAGGCAGGAGAATTGCTTAGAACCCAGGAGGAGGAGGTTGCAGTGAGCCAGGATTGAGCCACTGCACTCCAGCTGTCTCAAACAAACAAACAAACAAACAAACAAAAAGTACATATAAAATATAGGTATGGGGGTCAGGCGCCGTGCCTCACGCCTGTAATCCCAGCACCTTGGATGGTCGAAGCGGGTGGATCACCTGAGGTCAGGAGTTTGAGACCAGCCTGGCCAACATGATGAAACCCCATCTCTACTAAAAATACAAAAAATTAGCTGGATGTGGTGGCTGGCCCCTGTAATTCCAGCTCAGGAGGCTGAGGCAGGAAAATTGATTGAACCTGAGAGGCAGAGGTTGCAACAAGCCAAGATCGAGTCACTGCACTTCAGCCTGGGCAACAAGAGTGAAAACTCCATCTCAAAAGAAAAAAAAAGAAAAAAGGAGAAAAAAAAATAGATAGATATATAAAAAGATATGGCCGGGCACAATGGCTCACACCTGTAATCCCAACACTTTGGGATGCTGAGGTGGGAGGACTGTTTGAACCCAGGAGTTCAAGACTACTCTGGGCAACATAGCAAGAACTCATCTCTACAAAAAATAAAAATATTAACCAGGTGTGGTGGCACCTGCCTGTAGTCTCAGCTATTCAGGAGGCTGAGGTGAGAGGATTGCTTGAACCCGGGACATAGAGGCTGCAGTGAGCTGTGATCACACCACTGCACTCTAGCATGGGTGACAGAGGCAGACCCTATCTCAAAAAAAAAAGAAAAAAGAAAAAAGAAAAAAAAAAAAGAAACAGGTGTGGAACTAATGAAAAGGCAATTCACTCTGACTTGGGGAGGTCTGGACAGGCTTCACATAGGATATGACACCTAGACAGGGTCTGGAAGAGTAAGCAGGAGTTTGTCAGGCCTCTAAGTGGGAGGACATTCTGATAATAATAACCATGATTTACTGATTTACTAAGTGTCAGGCACTATTCTGGTGGTATTTTGTATTGTTTTGTTTTGTTTCTTTTGAGACGGAGTCTCGCTTTGTCGCCCAGGCTGGAGTGCAGTGGCACAATCTCGGCTCACAGCAACCTCTGCCTCCTGAGTTCAAATGATTCTCCTGCCTCAGCCTTCTGAGTAGCTGGGATGTACAGGTGCACACCACCATGCCCGACTATTTTTTTTTTTGTATTTTTAGTAGAGATGAGGTGTCACCATATTGGCCAGGCTGGTCTTGAACTCCTGACCTGTGATCCGCCCGCCTCGACCTCCCAAAGTGCTGGGATTACAGGTATGAGCTACCATGCCTGGCTGTCTGGTTTGTTTTTAGAGAGACAGGGGTCTTGCTCTGTCACCCAGGCTGGAAGGCAGTGGCTGGATCATAACTCACTGTGGCTTTGCACTCCTGGGCTTAATTGATCCTCCTGCCAGGGCCTCTCAAAGTGCTGGGATTACAGGTGTAAGACACTGCACCTTGCCTCTCGAGTGGGTTTTATTCATTAGCTCACTTCATTCTTTTTTTTTTTTTTTTTTGAGACAGGGTCTTACTCTGTCTCCCAGGTTGGAGTGCAGTAGTGCCACCATGGCTCACTGTAGCCTCAACCTCCCAGGCTCAATGGATCTTCTCACCTCAGCTTCCTGAGTAGTTGGGACTACAGGCATGTGCCAACACACCTAACTAATTTCTGTATTTTTTGTAGAGACAGGTTTTCACCATGTTGCCCAGTCTGGTCTCAAACTCCTGGCCTCAGCAATCCACCCACCTTGACCTCCCAAAGTGCTAGGATTATAGGCATCAGCCACTGCATCCAGACTAGCTCACTTAATTCTAATAATAATAATAATAAATCCTGGGTGATAAAATATCTGTTTACAGGTGAAGAAACGGAGGCATATAGAGGTAAAGTAACTCAGCTAGAGTCACACAGTAAGGGTTAGAGTAGTTTGGCTCCAGAGATTACTTCTTTAATCCCTATGCCATGTGCTGGAGTATAGGTGGTTGAGTATGTCTGGACTGTAGGGTAAGGAGTTGGGGAAGGAACATCAGACATCAAGTTGATGAAAGAGGCAGTAGCCTGCCAGGTGCAGTGACACATGCCTGTAATCCCAGCATTTTGAGAGGCCAAGGCGGGTGGATCACCTGAGGTCAGGGGTTTGAGACCAGCCTTACCACCATGCTGAAACCCCATCTCTACTAAAAATACAAAAATTAGCTAGGTATGGTGGTGCACATCTGTAATCCCAGCCACTAGGGAGACTGAAGCAGAAGAATGGCTTGAACCCGGGAGGTGGAGGTTGCAGTGAGCTGAGATCATGCCACTGCCCTCCAGCCTGGGCGACTCAAAACAAAGAAAAGAACAGAAAGAAAAGAGAAGAGAAAAGAAAAGAGGCAGTAGCCAAATCACAAAGGTTCAGCATGAGTACCGTGAAGACAGGCTCTTAGGAGCCTTTAGGTAAATATTTTTAAGTACCTGAATGTGTATATAAATGATTGCTAATGAATGTGATTATATTCTGGATATCCATATCCAGATTTACACAAACCACATTTCCAGTGGTGATTCACTGCCTCAACAGATTCCTATAGGATCCCTTAACCTATCAAGAGGGATATAAGAGCCAGTTCCCTGTCATTAACTGTGAGATCCAAGAGCTCAAAAGGTAACTCCTCCAAGAGGAAGGAGGTGCAGGCCCAGTTACAGAGGAGAGGCCAAGGGTGTCCCCACTCTTGATCCTCTACCCACACGACAACCACATTCACAACAGGGATCTCTCCTCTCTAAGGACTCACAAAACAAACATCAAGGCCCCTTTCTTCTTTTAGCTAAAGCAGTATAGCCAAGCAGGAAATTGGTGTGTTCTCCCCAACCCCCATCACATATACACACATACCAACCCAGAAGGCTGGTGCTTCCCTCTTACAGCTGTCCCTGCAGCTGTCTGGGACTTTTTAAAGAGAGCTTTCCAAAAATCTTCCAGGGAGACTTGGGTGACTCTAGTAATCTCTCTGTACAGAGGGTGCCTTTGATTTTTGAGAATGACATTTCTTTCTGTTATCCCATGCTATGCAGAGCTGCTACATCTTTTAAAACCTTGGTCTCTGATGTCCATAGCCACTGGGTTGGTAGGCAGAAAGTTCCATCTCTGCATCCCCCTGACCTGACCTCAGGCAACCCCCAGCAAACTGAGATAGATCCTCGTGGGAGATGGCACCAGGGAAGAGCCACATCTCCAGTGTGGCCTATGCACCACCTTGCTGTGATATGCCTGGGCCACTTCCTTTTCTGGCAGGGTCATAGAGGACCTTCTGCTTCTACCCATCACTTCCTACATTGAGAAGCTGAAGGAGAAACTGGTAAGATTATAATTATTTTAAATAGGGTTTTAAAAACATGAAGTCAGGCCGAGCGCGGTGGCTCATGCTTGTAATTCCAGCATTTTGGGAGGCCGAAGGGGGCAGATCACCTGATGTCGGGAGTTCGAGACCAGCCTGACCAACATGGGGAAACCCTGTCTCTACTAAAAATACAAAAATAAAAATAAAAATAAAAATAAAAAAATAACCGGCCATGGTTGTGCATGCCTGTAATCCCAGCTACTTGGCAGGCTGAGTGAGGCAGGAGAATCACTTGAACCTGGGAGGTAGACGTTGCGGTGAGCCGAGATTACACCATTGCACTCCACTCCAACCTGGGCAACAACAACAACAAAAAAACCCCACATGAAGTCTACTTTGCTTCTGCTGGCAGAGATCCTTTTGTACAGAAGTGGTTAACCAGGGCTCAACCATAACGACAGACCTTCCTAGCCTAGAATTTGGGTATCAGTTTGAACCTACTTCTTGTTTTTAATAATTATTAAATTCTTTGTCTACTTACCATTTGTCATCCATTGTGACAACAGCTTTATGTATTTATGTATGTATGTATTTATTTATTTAATTTATTTTTTGAGATAAGAGTCTCTCTCTGTTGCTGAGGCTGGAGTGCAGAAGCACAGTTATGGCTCACTGCGGGATCAACCTTCAGGACTCAATTGATCCTCCTGACTCAGCCTCCTGAGTAGCTGAAACTACAGGCATATGTCCCCACATCTGGCTAATTTTTTAAATTTTCTGTAGAGATGAGGCTTCCACTATGTTGCCCAGGTTGGTCTCGAACTCCTGGGCTTGAGTGATCTGCCCACCTCTCAAAGTATTGGGATTACAGGCCTAAGCCACCATGCCCAGCCCTCAACAGCTTTATTTACATGTACTATTTTGTTAAATCCTCAAATGACATAAATTCTGTTGTATTCCTACTTTACACACCAGAAAACTAGGGATTAAAAAATTGCTAACTGAGCTGGACATGGTGGCATGTGCCTGCAGTCCCAGCTACTTGGGAGGCTGAGTGGGAGGATTGCTTGAGCCTGGGGGGTCTAGGCTGCAGTGAAGTATGTTCACATCACTGCATTCCAGCCTGGGTGATAGAGTGAGACTCTGTCTCTAGAAACATTAAATTAAATAATTTTTTTTGGAAAAAGAGTTAACTAATTGGTCCAAGATCAAACAGCTAGCAATTGATCTGTGATTCAAAGCCAAGTGGGTCTAACTCAACTTCTATACTAAGATACTTTCTTCAGGGGGGCCAGCAGGCTTTCTATAAAGGAAAATGCCACACATAACACTGTGATTGATAGGGCCAAAAGACTTATGTGTCAGAAAGATTGGCATCCCAGTAGGCAAAGAAAATAGCATGTCAGAGTCCCACGTTTGGAAAATTGAATTCCTTAGGCTTTACATCTGTATCAAGTCTGGGATCACCTGTCCTAAATTTCTGAATTATTTTCATATGAGACGCTGAGCAGTGCAGGAAACCTCATTAAGCCTTTGCAGATCCTCCTAGTTTATATCACTCTGCCCTGGTCTTGTTCCTTTCTCGTGCATTCTGGTTTTTTTTGTTTTTGTTTTTGGTTTTTTTTTTTTTTTTTTCAGATGGAGTCTCACTCTGTTGCCTAGGCTGGAGTGCAATGGTGTGATCTTGGCTCACTGCAACCTCTGCCCCCCGGGGTTCAAGCGATTTTCCTGCCTCAGCCTCCAAGTAGCTGGGACTACAGGCACATGCTTCCATGCCTGGCTAATTTTTGTATTTTTAGTAGAGACAGGGTTTCAACCATGTTGGCCAGGCTGGTCTTGAACTTGACCTCAGGTGATCCATCTGCCTCAGCCTCCCAAAGTGCTGGGATTACAGACATGAGCCACTGTTCCAGGCCTAATTTTTATTTTTAGTAGAGAGGAGGTCTCACTTTATTGCCCAGGCCCAAGGGATCTTTCCCCCTTGGCCTCTCAAAGTGCTGGGATTATAGGCGTGAGCCACTGTGCCTGGCCTGACACCGTTTTTAAGCTCCCCACAAGCCTCCCCAACTGAATTGACTTTTGCCACATTTGAAACTCCACAGGACTTTACGCCTCTCTTAGGGCTCTTTTCTACACATTACAAGATTGATACTCATTTAAATAGTGCTGGCACTCACTTTTAGATTTGAATTCAACGTTAATAGGAATAGGCCAAGGGTTCTACTAGCCAGAATTTAGACTAGAACCCATATTTAACATTATTAACAAATACTTATTGAGTGTCTGCTACATGTCTGGTACTCTCATGGGAGCTGGAGATAATGGGGTGGACAAGACAATGTCCCTGTCCTCACGGAGTTCACATGTATTTTATTCCACAAGTCTTCCTAAATTGGATAAATTAGGAATTTGTTTTCAACTCAGTAAGTGTGGGGTACCGAGAGGCAGCAGTTGTTGGAAATAACAAAAATACACACACACACACACACAATTTTAAATTCAACAAGTATTTGTTGGGTATAACATGTGCTAGGCTATGTGTTCACCGCTAGGAATTTAACAGTGAGCCAGACACCAGTGGTTTCTTTTTCTTTCTCGCAATAGCTTTATTGCGATATAATACACATACCATACGATTCACCAATGTAAAGTATGCAATTTAATGGTTTTGAGTATATTCACATAGCTGTACAACTAGCATACCCTAAAATAAACTCCATACCCATTAGCAGCCACTCCCCATTTTCTCCAACTCTCCCAGCCCTAGGCAACCACTGATTTCCATCTCTGTGGATTTGTGTATTCTAGATATTTTACCTAAATGGAATCATGCAATACTTTGTCTTTTGTGACTGGATCCTTTCACTAAAACTGTTTGAAGGGTCATTCATGTTGCAGTATTTCCTTTTGTTGCCAAATAATATTCCATTGTAACAGCGGAATTATTAGTACATTATTCCAATATACCACATTTATTTATCCCTTCATTAGTTGATAAACATTTCAGTTATGTCCACTTTTTAGCTGTTATGAATAATGGTGTGAACATTCATGTGCAAATTTTTGTGTGGACAAATGTTTTCTCTTTTTTTGGGTATATACCTAGCAGTGGAATTGCTGGTTAATATGATGATTCCAGCTTTAACCTTTTTTGTTTGTTTGTTTTGAAATGGAGTCCTGCTCTGTCGCCCAAGGTGGAGTGCAGTGGCACAATCTCGGCTCACCGCAACCTCTCCTTCCTGGGTTCAAGCGATTCTCCTGACTCAGCCTCCCCAGGAGCTGAGATTACAGGCGCCCACCACCACGCCCGGCTAATTTTCGTATTTTTAGTAGAGCTGGGTTTTCACCATGTTCGCCAGGCTAGTCTGGAACTCCTGACCTCAGGTGATCCACCTGCCTCAGCCTCCTAAAGTGCTGGGATTACAGGTATAAGCCACTGTGCAGGGCCCATCTTTAACCTTTTGAGGAACTGCAGCGATTTCCCAAAGCGGCTGTACCATTTTACATTCCCACCAGCAGTGGGAATGTAAAAAGTTGCAATTTCTTCACATGTAAAGAAAAAAGTTCCAATTTCTTCACATCCTCCCCTAAACTTAGTATTATTTGTCTTTTTTATTATAGCCATCCTCCAATAAATGCAAGTTTTTATTTTGCAATGACTTTCCATTTAAAGAATTTCGAGGATACTAGAAAGAGTTCCAGTATATCCTTCATTCATCTTTCCCTAACGAGAGAGAATGATTATTTTTGGCGGGGGGGAAAGAGAGAGAGAGAGAAATGATACCAAGTAATCCAGCTTTAATCTTTGTTGACTGAAGTATTAGGAGCTTTGGCCAGTCAAAGCAAAAGGTAGCGAAAAGATAGTCACATCAAGGTGCCCGAGTCAAGAAAATCAGGAGGTAGAATTCAAGGAGACCATGTTAAATCCTGTCAGCAAAGTCAAGGTCGGAAAGGAAGCCACTTCCTAACGACCCACACCACTGGTGGTCTCATCACGTTGTTGCACCATTTGGATGTTTTCTAATTGTCCCGGGCAGTTTTCTCTCCAATTGGACTGTAAACTCCTGGCAGGCTCAGGCAGTGCTTTGAAGGTCTCTCACATGGTCCAACCTTACGCGAAAAGCACTTACTGAAAGCAGCTGGACGGCCCGGCGAGGTGGCTCACGACTGTAATCCCAGCACTTTGGGACGCCAAGGCGGGCAGATCACCTGAGCTCAGGAGTTCCAGACCAGCCTGGCCAACACAGTGAAACCCCGTCTCTATTAAAAATAGAAAAATTAGCCAGGAGTTTGAGACCAGTCTTGCCAACATAGTGAAACCCTGTCTCCACTAAAAATACAAAAATAAGCCAGGCGTGGTGGCGCGCGCGTAGTCCCAGCTACTTGGAAGCCCGAGGCAGGAGAATCTCCTGTGAGGCGGAGTTTGCAGTGAGCTGAGATTGCGCCACTGCACTCCAGCCTGGGCGACAGTGAGAAAGAAAGGGGAGAGAGAAAGAAAGAGACAGAGAGACAGACAAAGAGAGAGAGAGAAAGCAAGCAAGCAAGCACCTCGACAGAGACAGAGGGAGGGAGGGAGGAGGAAGGAAGGGAGGGAAGGGAGGGAGGGAAGGGAGGGGAGGAAGGGAGGGAGGGAGGGAGGGAGGGAGGAAGGAAGGAAGGAAAGAAAGAAAGAAAGAAAGAAGGACTGACTTACTCCGTAACCCGGGGAGACTTGCTCGACCTGAGAACCCACTATAACACCACACATCCACTGCCACACCCATACCTACGCCGGGACGCGGAACCGCTTCTACCCGCCCACACCGGAGAGGTTGCTTGCGATTGGCCGGCCGGGCACACAGGCCCGCCTTGCGAAGGTGGCTGGGCAGCCTCCCCATCTAAGCCTGGGTCGCCGCCTCCGTGAGGGGCCGCGGAGCCGAGCACGGGAAGTGGCGTCCAGTCGGTTCTTGGCAGGCGACAGCCAGTGCGGGAGAACCCTCCCACGGCGAGGCCGAGCCCTGAGACTGGACTAGCACGGTCGTGAGTCTCTCAGGTCTCCGCAGCGAAGTGGCGCGGGGGGCGGGGACCGTGCCCGACCGTGCCAGCTCCCGCCCCGGAAGCGGAAGTGCAAGCACTGCGGGGTCCTGTCCAGTGTGAGCCCGACCCGAGCGCCAGTCGTTCCGCCCGCTGGTCATCGCGCCATCTGCCCTGCCGGTGTCCTGCTCGCGGTCCCCGCCATGCTGTCTTTAGACTTTTTGGACGATGTGCGGCGGATGAACAAGCGGCAGGTGAGCTTGGCCGTCCTCTTTTTCTCCTGGCTCTTCTTGTCTCTTCCAGGCTGCTGCTGCGGGGCCTGGCGGACCCGAGGGTCCTGGTGTGAGGATCTGAGCTGGTCTGTTGCCTGGGTCATTCCCTTGCTTTGGAGTCTATGGCCAGAGGCCGCCTTGTCCGCCTCATTATTTTTAACCCCGAACTGATTCAGGGCCTACCTGGGGCGGGGCGGGGGGGGAAACGGTGTCTTCATGTTCCATTCCTCCTTCTGAGGCAGGGGAGCAAATGGAAACCGTACGTGCTTTGAAAGTGGGAGTTGGGGTTGCTTATTGTTTTAGTCATTTTAAGGCGGCCGACTCTTGATTTCTCCAGTCGGAGCGACTCCAGGTGGATTTGGGAGAGACAAGGTTTAGCCGGTTTCTGGAGCGCTCAGCAAGGCGATTGTAGGCCCCAAGAAGCCGTTTTGCTGCTTTCAGCCCCTTGCAACCCTTTAGTAGAGCTGAGCCGTAGCGGGCTGCACCGACTTTGACTTGGACCGCTGTGAGCTCCGAGTTGGAACAGTTACACCACTTTCCCTTGCGTCCGCTTAGCACTAAGGTGGCAGCCCTCAGAATCTATGGTTTTACAGTCCGATATCAGTGCCACGGGGGTCTGGAAATGTGGGTCTCCTGATTTTGTCCTTACACTTTGCTCTACCTTGATCTTCTAGATCGTATGCCAAATAGTACTGAGAATACTGTTGTAATTATTTAGTCCTTAGAAAAGTTTGCTCTGTTTTGCCTTTGGCACTAAGTGTGTCTGTAGAGCCTAGTTTTGCTGCATCGGACTTGTTTGTTTGTTTTAAACAGTATTTTACTGTTATGATTATCCTGATGTCACCATTAAGGATTTTTTTTTCCTTGGACTTGCATTGTTTTGTACTTATAGCTGCCACTTAGGGAAGTAGGTACACAATCTTTCCTTACTCCCCTTCAGGCCTTAGCTAGCTCAGTGTCAATTCTGTCAGTCAGAATTGAGCATTCTATAAAAATTGCACAAATGTTACTTTATGTTTTTATGACAACACTTCAAATTTTTACTCGTATAGTGTTGTCTTTTTTTAATCCATATTTGGATTTTCTAGATGCCACAGACATTCCTCTGAAGACAGTATTTATTTTGAGTCTGATATTTATTGTACTCTATGCCAGGTACAATGAGAGAAATGCAAAGATAGTTAAGAAAGACTCGGCCTTCAAGGAGCCTAAATGTGTAGAAAAGGACTAAGGCAAAACAATAACTTTTTTGAGCTCTTACCATGCGTGAAGCGCTTTATACACATGTAAGGTAGGTAATGTTGTTCATATTAAACATATGAAGAAAATGAGACTTTATGAGAAGCAGTACAGTATAGAAGTTAAGAGTATGGACTCTAAAGCTAGATTTCTGAGGTTTGAAGTAGCTCTGCTGTTTACTGGCTGTGTGACTTTGAGCAGATTACTTAACCTCTCTGTGCCTATGTTTACGTTTATTATTGTAAAAAGATACACAACATAAAATATTCCATTTTAATCATTTTTAAGTGTATACTTCACTGACATTAGTCGCATTCACTATGTTGTGCAACCGTAGGGTTGCTATGAAGATTAAATGAGTTAATATAACATCCTCAGAAGAGCGTCTGGCACATGGTGAGTATTGGCTGTGCTGTGGTTGATGTCCTTGTTATAGAGCTTTAGTGATTTGCTTACGATAGAAGGTAGGCTGGGTGTGGTGGCTCATGCCTGTAATCCCAGCATTTTGGGAGGCTGAGGCGGGCGGATCACAAGGTCAAGAGATCAAGACCATCCTGGCCAACGTGTTGAAACCCCCTCTCTACTAAAAATACAGAAATTAGCTGGGCCTGGTGGCGCACGCCTGTAGTCCCAGCTACTCGGGAGGTTGAGACAGGAGAATCGCCTGGGCGGTGGAGATTGCAGTGAGTTGAGATCGTGCCACTGCACTCCAGCCTGGCAACAGAGCGAGACTCTGTCTCAAAAAAAAAAAAAGAAGGTAAATGGCAGGATGTGGATTTGATCTCAGTTCTTTAAAGCCTGAACACTTGGATAAAGAAGGATATGACCCATTCTAGCAGTGGTAGGAAAATTGTGAGAGATTGTGAGAAAATTGTGAGAGTCAGGGCATTACGAACAGCTTCAAGGAGATACTAGCATTTAAGTTGGATCTTGAAAGACCTTCTTAATAGCTTCATCTTTTTTTTTTTTTTGAGATGAAAGTCTTGCTCTTTCGCCCAAGTGGGACTGCAGTGGTGCTATCTCGGCTCACTGCAAGCTCCACCTCCTGGGTTCGTGTCGTTCCCCTGACTCAGTCTCCCAAGTAGCTGGGACTACAGGTGCCCGCCACCACGCCCAGCTAATTTTTTATATTTTTAGTAGAGACGGGGTTTCACTGTGTTAGCCAGGATGGTGTCGATCTCCTGACCTCGTGATCCGCCTGCCTCGGCCTCCCAAAGTACTGGGATTACAGGCGTGAGCCACTGTGCCCGACCAATAGCTTCATCTTTAACCTGGGTTGGTTAGCATTCCAATAATCAAAGGGAGGGAATTCACTCAGCACTTGCAAACCTGCTAGATAGGCTCTAAAGCATAGAGATATATAAGGCACTCCTCCTGCTCTAACAAAATGGACAGGAAGAGAGACCAGATACATGAAGATAAAATGAGTGGGCTATTCTGCCCTGTGTTTCTCTAATATGGAGTGATTGTGGTTCAGAATTCATTGCATCTATGACGTTCAGGGTTAGTGGAAGTTTAAATGGTAAAATTATCCACCCTGGCCTCCCAGAGGTTGTCAGGAATGGATAGGAGGGATTGAATACGATGGGATGAGGGAGAGTTATGAAATGAGCTCTTTATCTGTACGTAGTATCTGGGAAAAAGAATTGACAATACATGTAGATACGTGTAGATACTGAGAATCAAATGAAAGAGGGAAATTAGAATTTTGTTTTATTCCTCTAAAAGTTGCTATTGTTTGCATAACTTCTCTGCTTATACCTAATTACATATTACATCTATTTTAAGTGTCTGATTACTTTGTTTGAGTTTTTTTTTTTTTTCTTATCAGATCCACAGAGGAATACTTTAGTAAATGAACTCCATCCATTTTACTGTTTGATAAGGTTTTATACTTATGTATACCGATCACAATCAAGATACAGAACATATATATCACCTACAAGACCCCTTCTGTCCCACCTCTAATGTGCTTTTTGTCAGTATAGAGGGGTTTGCATTTTATATAAATGGAATCATAGAATATGTATTCTTTGGAGTTTTAATCAATTTTTAGGCCGGACACAGTGGCTCATGCCTGTAATCCCAGCACTTTGTGAGGCCGAGATGGGAGGATCACTAGAGGCCAAGAGTTCAGCACCAGCCTGGCCAAAATGGTGAAACCCTGTCTCTACTAAAAATATAAAAATTAGCGGAGCGTGGTGGTGCGCACCTGTAATCCCAGCTACTCAGGAGGCTGAGGCAGGAGAATGGCTTGAACCTGGGAGGCAGAGGTTGCAGTAAGCCCAGATCGCACCACTGCACTCCAGCCTGGGCGACAGAGCAAGGCTCCGTCTCAAAACAAAACAAAACAAACAGAGTATGTTTTAGTTTTATAAAAAACCGTGAAACACTTTCAAAATGGCTGTACTGTTTTGCCTTCCACCAGCAATGAATGAGGGTTCCTTTTGCTCCACATCCTCCCCAGTATTTCATGTTGTCTGTGTTCTGGATTCTGGGCTTTATAATAGAGGTAGAGGTATGTTGGGTTTCTTCCATTTTTTTATTTTTTATTTTTATTATTTTTTTTTAAAGACAAGGTCTGTGTCTGTTGCCCAGGCTGGAGTGCAGTAGCATAGTCACATCTTACTGCAGCCTTGAACTCCTCGGCTCAGGCAATCCTCCCACCTTAGGCTTCTGAGTAGTTGGGACTATGGATATATGCCACCATGCCTGGCTAATTTTTGTATTTTTTATAGAGATGGAGTCTTGCTATTCTGCCCAAGCTGGTCTCAAATTCCTGGGCTCGAGTGATCCTCCCACCTCGGACCCTCAAACTGCTGAGATTGCAGATGTGAGCCACCACACCCAGCCAAGTTGTTTAAATTAATTTATTTTTAACAGTACTGCTTGTATTCTTTCTTAGTCTCTGGGTACCACCCTAGAATATTAGGTGATCTTTAAGGTCCTTTTAGCTAATAGTCATATACTATTTTATTTGTATACTTACCTTTGTTTGGTGTATGACTTCTTTTTTTTTTTTTTTTTTTTTTTTTTGAGATAGAGTCTCGCTGTGTTCTGTCACCCAGGCTGGAGTGCAGTGATGTGATCTCGGCTCACTGCAACCAAGTAGCTGGGATTACAGGTGCATGCCACCATGTCTGGCTAATTTTTGTATTTTTAGTAGAGATGGGAGTTTCACTATGTTGACCAGGCTGGTCTTGAACTCCGGACCTCAAGTGATCTGACCACTTTGGCCTCCTAAAGTGCTGGGATTACAGGCATGAGCCACCGTGCCTGGCCTTTAATATAATTTATTATTCTAGTTTTTTAACAGCACTGTGTTTAACAACCAGCTTGCAGAATTGCTGAAAATTTAGGAAGCTGGTTCCAGCACACCACTGATTGGTATGAGAGGTTTTTTTTTTTTTTTTAAATTTTTGTTTGTTTTGAGACAGGGTCTCACTCTGTTGACTTGGCTGGAGTACAGTGGCAGAATCTTGGCTCCCTGCAACCTCCTCCTTCTGGAATCAAGTGATTCTCCCACCTCAGCCTCTGGAGTAGCTGGGACTACTGGCTGGCGACACCCTACCTGGCTAATTTTTGTATTTTTTGTAGAGTCTGGATTTCACCAGGTTGCCCAGGCTAGTCGTGAACTCCTGAGCTCAGCCATCCGCACACCTCAGCCTCCCAAAGAGCTGGAATTCATTATAAGTGTGAGTCACTGTGCCCAACCTTAATGTAAGCAATTTTTTTGTTTTGTTTTGAGACAGAGTCTCGCTCTGTTGCCCAGGCTGGAGTGCAATGGCTCAATCTTGGCTCACTGGAAGCTACCCACTCCCAGGTTCAAGCGATTCTCCTGCCTCAGCTTCCCAAGTAACTGGGACTACAGATGCATGTGATCACACACCAATTTTTTGTATTTTTAGGGGTTTCACCGTGTTAGCCAGGATGGTCTTGATTTCCTGACCTCGTGGTCTGCCCACCTCAGCCTCCCAAAGATACGAGCATTTTTAAATGCACATTGAGGTGGTTTTTGTGTACAGAAAAGCCTATTTAGAGTTATCTTTAGTTCTAATAATAATTTGTAAAACCTAAAATTTTAAAACTAAATTCTTTCTTAAATTTTTGGAATTTGTTTACAAATCTTATCCTATTTAAAGTGTAGCAAATTTTAACAATCACTTTTTTATTTTTGAGACAATCTCACTCTGTTGCCCAGGCTGAAGTGTGGTGGCACCATCTCGGCTCACTGCAACCTCTGCCTCCTGGGTTCACACAATTCTTCTGCCACAGCCTCCAGAGTAACTGGGATTATAGGCGTGCACTACCATTCCCGGCTAATTTTTGTATTTTTTTTAGTAGAGACGAGATTTCACCATGTTGGCCAGGCTGGTCTCGAACTCCTGACCTCAAGTGATCTGCCTGCCTCGGCCTACCAAAGTGTTGGGATTTCAGGTGTGAGCCACTGTACTCGGCCAACAATCACTTTTAAGAGCCTATGTTTGGTTTAATTTACAAAGTTAAACATCTTAAAATGATTAAACTTTATAAATTAAAAAGTTATTTTAAAGAACTTCAATTATTCAACAAACATGGACTACTTATCTCATTTTCATAGATCTGAGACTTCTTAAGTTCTCTTAAAATGTTTCAGCACTGTATAAATAGTAAACTTTCTGATTCAAATAATAAATCTAAAACAACTGATTACACATTTTAAACGAATTTTTAAGGCTAACTTATTACTTCACTAGGTCAAATTCTCTTAAATTTTACAGAAGTTAAAATACCAAATATGGCTGGGTGCAGTGGCTCACGCCTGTAATGGTGGAGGCCAAGGTGGATGAATCGCTTGAGCCCAGGAGTTTGAGATCAGCCTGGGCAACATAGTGAAACCCCATTTCTACTAAAAATACAAAAATTAGCCAGGTGTGGTGGCACACGCCTGTAATCCCAGCTACTCAGGTGGCCGAGGCACAAGAATCACTTGAACCCGGAAGGCAGAGGTTGCAGTGAGCCAAGATTGTGCCACTGCACTCCAGCCTGGGTAACAGTGTGAGACCCTGTCTCAAAAAAAAGAACAGTAAAGGCCAGACGCAGTGGCTCACACTTGTAATCCCAGCACTTTCAGAGGCTGAGGCAAGCAGATCACTTGAGATCAGGAGTTCGAGACCAGCCTGGTCAACGTAGTGAAACCCTGTCTCTACTAAAACTACAAAAATTAGTGGGGCGTGGTGGTATGCACCTGTAATCCCAGCTTCTCGGGAGGCTGAGGCAGAAGAATTGCTTGAACCCTGGAGATGGTGGTTGCAGTGAGCCAAGATCACACCACTGCACTCCAGTCTGGGTGACAGAGCGAGACTCCATCTCAAAAAACAAAACAATACAAAAAACAAAAACAAATATGAACAGAGTTCTTAACATAAGAATATTAACACTATGCACGCTTTCCCTTAAACATTCTATTTTTAATTATAAATCATTCTGGGGTTAAAAATGATAGCTAGGTGTGGTGCTGCACCTGTAGTACCAGCTGCTCAGGAAGGCTGAGGCAGGATGATTACTTGAGCCCAAGGAGTTCAAGTCTAGCCTGGGCAACACAGTGAGACCCCATCTCTTAAAAAATATATATATATTTACTCACTAATGAAATAGGTATGTTATGCCAAATTATTTTTATGTTACATGTAGGTCACATGTAATATTTAGAATTGACTTCTCTGCTTGCTGAGATTTTTTTATTGGCCAGGATGTGACTAGATGCCTGTCTGAGCCCTGAAGGGACTAAGCAGACTCCCATAAATGTGTACTTAACTCCCCGCAGGCCACTTACATTGCTTGATTGAATTTGCATTTCTCTGGGTTTTAATTATCTGTATGCCTTCCTGCCTAAATGTAAAGTCCTTGAGACTTAATAGGATCCTTCATTCTTTTTATATCTTCCTATCTCTTAGTATGACCCAACTCTTAACTGTTATTGCAGTGATATTTTAACGATTTCTAGATAACTTTTTTTTTCTTTTTTCTTTTTTTTTTTTTCCTGAGATAAGGTCTCGCTCTGTCACCTAGGCTGGAGTCCAGTGACGCGATTACAGCTCACTGCAGCCTCAACCTCCTGGGTCCAAGCCATCCTCCCACCTCAGCCTCCCAAGTAGTTGGGACTACAGGTGTACTGGGTACCATAGTGAGACTCCAACTCATGCCTGGTTAATTTTTGTATTTTTTGTAGAGATGAGATTTTGCCCTGTTGCCTAGGTATCTTTGATACTTTTTTTTTTTAATGAGTTGTCCCTGAAACATACAGAAACCTAAGACATTTTTCTTAGACATAGACCTAATATGGATAAATATGAAGTAAATAGGAGGTGTATCCAACACAGAGGATACTTTTTTTTTAATGGGAAAGTAATCTGGTCTTATTTAGGATCAGGAAAATCTTCATTACCGGCAGAGTGTCAAGATTTATTAATGAATTGCCAAGTTTCAATGTAGAAATATTGGTATCAGTCTCCATTACATACACAAGAAAATCACAAGTAAAATTTTATTGTAAACTGCAATTAACATCAACAGGTATATTCTTTTTTTTTTGAGACAGAGTCTCACTCTGTCACCCAGGCTGGAGTACAGTGGTGCCATCTCACTGCAACCTCTGCCTCCTGGGTTCAAGCACTTATCTTGCCTCAGTCTCCTGAGTAACTGGGATTACAGGCGTGTGCCACCACGCCTGGCTAACTTTTTGTATTTTTTAGTAAAGATGGGGTTTCACCATGTTGGCCAGGCTGGTCTTGAACTCCTGACCTCAAGTGATTCACCAGCCTTGGCCTCCCAAAGTGCTGGGATTACAGGTGTGAGCCACTATACCCGACTAATATATTCTTTTGAACAGCCAGAAATTATTCTTTATTCCGTGTAACTGAGCAAAATCCAGAATACAGTACCATAGTAACAAAGATATTTTCTTGCTACCATTCCTTGATATTTTACATTTGTTATTTTTTTCATAACGTTCTCTCCACAAATGACATAAAGACAAGGATGATTATTCTTTTCCACAGCCAGATGGCACAAACCTATAACAGTAAAGATGAGCTCCCCTTAGGAGAAACTGGGGTTTTAACTCTTCTTCAAAAGGGTTATCTTTTCTGCTCAAGGAAGAAAGTGAGATATAGAATCTAGACACTTAAGGTGTCTACCCCTTAACTGGAAAATTTTGTCCAAAAAACATGGTTTATCAGTCAGGGTTTAGTCTGGAAGAATAACTACCATGAGTATTATTGAATAATGGATTTATTATAGTAATAAAACCTCGGCAGGGCGCGGTGATTCATGCCTGTAATCCCAGCACTTTGGGAGGCCAAGGCAGGTGGATCACGAGGCCAAGAGATCGAGACCATCCTGGCCAACATGGTGAAACCCTTTCTCTACTAAAAATACAAAAATTAGCTGGGCCTGGTGGCGTGCGCCTGTAGTCCCAGCTACCCAGGAGGCTGAGGCAGGAGAATTGCTTGAACCTGGGAGGCGGAGGTCGCAGTAGGCCAAGATTGCTCCACTGCACTCCAGTCTGGCGACAGAGTGAGACTCCATCTCAAAAAAAAAAAAGTCTCACACAATTGTAGGAGAAACTGGATAAGAGTCTAAAAGTGGATTAGAGACCCAGAGGAATGTCACTAAGCAGCTCTTCTGAAGCACTGGTTTGGGTGGACGGATCTAAGCTTGCCATGGAGTCTGGGACAGGATTCCACGTCCAGCTGCTGGAGTGAGACTGCAAAGGAGAGCAGATGGAGAGATCCGTGGGAGGCCGTTGCCTGTCTGTCTAGTCTCTGAGTCAGCCAGAAGAGCTGAATTCTGCTAGCCCCTCAGTGTCTGTCTTACCATCTCTAACTACAGTGACCTTCTGTGTAATTACAGCTACTACTGCACTTTCACCTTCCAAATCTTGGGCAGATTTCTTTTTGGCCAACTCTAACCCAGAACCATACAGGGAAGGGGATTTGGGGAAACCTAGTTCTAGCTTAACCAAGTTGACAAAGTACAAAACTGTTAGATTCTACCCTTTGTCAACTTGGCATCCATACACACCTGTTTTAATCATACCAGCTTTTGAATAAAGATAAAACAAAAGTTACGTTTCTGATATAACCTTTGTTTCTGTAATTGGTCACATGATCATAGCTGTTTTCTTTCTCTGCTCTCAGCAATAACCTAAATTGGTCATAATTTCTTGCCTTGGGGTGACCTACCCTTCTTTACTGGGGTTGTCATAAGAAGTCCTACCTGAATTGGGTTGTTGGAGTTTTCACTGACTTTTAGGTGGGAGTACTGAGGGGCCCCAGAGATCCTCTATATTCCAGTTCCATTTGCTTCCCTCGTGGCATAGTAGCAACCCTGTTTCTCTCTGATGATCAGGATCAATCACCCTAGCCAATTATAACCCTGCTGCATTTTGGTTCTCTGGAATGAGAAGCCCAAAGTGACCAAGTAGCAGTCTTAACATTCAGTTTAATGGAACCATTATGTCCCCTGATGGATGGATTAAAACCTTTGTGAATTAAAACCTTTAAATCAGTCCAGGTGTGGTGGCTCACATCTGTAATCCCAGCGCTTTGGGAGGCTGAGGCGGGTGGATCACCTGAAGTCAGGAATTCGAGACCAGCCTAGCCAATAAGGTGAAACCCCATCTCCACGAAAAATAAAAAAATTCTGGACATTGTGGCGGGCACCTGTATTCGCAGCTACTCAGTAGAGGCAGGAGAATCACTTGAACCCGGGAAGCAGAGGTTGCAGTGAGCTGAGATTGTGCCACTCTACTCCAGCCTGGGTGACAAGAGCGAGACTCCATCTCAAAATAAATAAATAAATAAATAAACAAATAAATAAAACCTTTAAATCAGCAGATTTAAAAGTTGTGAGGATGGGGAGCAATTTTTTTTTTTTTTTTTTTTTATGGAATCTGGCTCTCTTGCCCAGGCTAGAGTGCAGTGGTGCGATCTCAGCTCACTACAACCTCTGCCTCCTGGGTGCAAGCAATTCTCCTGCCTCAGTCTCCTGAGTAGTTGGGACTACAGGTGCATACCACCACACCTGGCTAATTTTTGTATTTTTAGTAGAGATGGGGTTTCACCATGTTGACCAGGTTAGTCTCGAACCATGACCTAAGCTAATCCACCTGCCTCGGCCTCCCAAAGTGCTGGGATTACAGGTGTGAGCCACTGCCCCTGGTCTGGAAGCAGAAATTTCACTACCAGATCATTAGGGGTAATAATGAGAGGAGTCACACCCATTCCTATCCTTTAATTCTTGGACTAGTGAATCCTAGCTATAGAAAAAACAGCACCATATGTTGGTTGTCAATTCAGATCATATACAACATACTGGAGGACATTAGACATTACCCCAAACCCACAAAGTGTTGCCACCTAGCTGATGCCATAACTGTATTCTGAAAAGGCCATTTCTGTCACGCAGAAGAGAGTAACCGTAGCAGTAATTGAACAGGGAAAATCTAATATAAATAACTGTTAATTACTAGAAGATGCTAAACTACTGAAAGGGGTAAAAGAGGACTCTTGGCCGGGCTCAGTGGCTCATGCCTATAATCCCAGCACTTTAGGAAGCCCAGACAGGAGGATCACTTGAGGCCAGGAGTTCAAGACCAACCTGGGCAATATAGTGAGACCCAGTCTCTATAAGAAGTTAAAATATTAGCCAGGCATGGTAGTGCTCACCTGTAGTCCTAGCTACTCGGGAGGCTGAGGCGGGAGAATCACTTGAGCCCAGAAGTTTAAGCCTGCAGTGAGCTATGATCATGCTACTATACTCCAGCCTGGGCAACAGAATGAGACCCTTTCTCTTTAAAAAGAAAAAAAAAAGATTCCAGAAGTAGCATATGCAGAAAATAGCTACTATCCTCCAGGATGAGGAAGAGTGAACAAAGAAAGAACTAAGAAAGCACCTTACCCCAAACCCCTCCCAAGCCTGAGATTCAGACCTTTTGGTGAGGGTTTGGCTGCCACAGCAACATGCAACCTATCATGGCAATACCATTTGCCAGAGTACTGACCTGGAGCTGGTTTATAGTCGTGAATTACTGGAAGGTTGAGAAATTTGGCAGAGAGTGTGTGTGGGCTCGAGTCAACCTTGGTGGTCACTGAAGTGAGCACTACCAGGCTTCCAGCACACTGACCCACTGGGTACTAGGTGGACTAAAATCATGTTGAAACCAGGAGGGGAAGCCCTCTGTTTTGCAGTGGCCTTTCAATACCCTTTATTAATTACACCTAACATTAAGCCAGCTGGCAGAGGATTTGTGTTTATAGGATTCAGCTTGAGTAACACAAGGAAGGAGGGTGGATTTGGAGTTGAGAGACAATAAATCGAAAATGGTCTACTATTCTGTTATTTCAGGCTGGCTACTTCAAGGTGATGAGGGACATGATAAGACTAGTGAATTCCATGACTGCTTGCCCACTGCTGTGCTTTAGTTGCTATAAAATAAGTCCCCCGGTCAGTAGCAGTGTTGTATGGGATACCACAATGAAGAATAAGGCATTCTGTAAGATTGTGGATGGTGCTTTTTGACGGAAATACTAAGGACAAGGAAGACCAATCTGTATCGAGAGGCTAGTCTAGCAAGAAGAAATTGCTGTTCCTTTCATGATTGAAATGATGAAGTATGATCAGCCTGCCATCAGGATTGGCGGCAGTATTGTTTTTTTGCGGTTGGCAGGCTAGTCACTCAGTGTTGGCTAGAACCTAATAGGTCTTGGTGAGTGGAAGTCCATGTTGCTAACCTTTATCTTGACTGCTGCAGCCACTTTAGTCATGAGTCTGCTGGGTAAGACAGGTGACTGGGGAAATAGGCTGACTGATATCCACAGAAGTCATTTTTGTTCACCTGATTATTAAGATCTTCTGCTGAGGTAATTCTTTGATGAGCATTTATATGGTACACAATTATCTTCATATTCTATATACATATTTGGAGTGCTCCATCCACATATCTCTTCCTTAGACTTCTTGTGTCAACTTTCCAGTGATATCCCTTCCAAGTCACTGTCCATCCAGCCAAACTGCTAGTCATTTTTGAATCAATGTAAATCTACATCTGTAGTCATCTCTCCATCCAGGCAAAATGAACAACTGCAGTATCGCTTGAAGCTGCCCATTGGGAGGATTTCTCTTCTTCACAATCCTTCATGATCAACCCTGCATGACATTGTAATGCTACAGCTGTCTGCTTTCAGTTAGTGCTAGATGGTTTATGTTGAACCATCACAAATCAGGCCTAAAGTCTTCCTTAGTCAGCTGTCATGGGGAGCTCCTCATGAGGCAGTAAATACAATATGAGGGAGGAAGCAGGGTAGCATTATTAGGAGCCATGGGTATCTGAGTCACTTGCTCATATTTACTTGTGTCTTCAGGACATGCTTGAGCCCAGTCTTCTCTATACCACTTACACTTAATGATGGAGTACTTACTGCTATGCATGTCCTACTTTATGGCTTGCTGAATCTGACAGCGTCCAGGCATCCAGTGCATGTCACGGAGTTCAGGTCACATGTTAACTTGGCCCATGGTCAAGTTTTCAGTCTCTACAAGAACTCAGTAGCAAACTAAAAGCTGTTACTCAAAAGGAGAACGATTCTCCAAAGGACAGTATAGCTTTTTCCCTATCCGAAAGGTCTTGGCTGTCATTTACTTGTAAAGGACTGTCGAAGGCTCCATATAGCATCCCTATCCATTACAGACATACCAGTTACCATGAAATCTTCTGAGTCACATGGGTACTACTGTAATCCCAGCTACTAGTAGAGCTTTCAAAGCTGGACCTGTTGCAGAACCTTACTTAAAACTGGCTTAAAATTGGCTTACTGGATTAATAGAGTAAGTTGGGGAGTATTTACTTTTCTGCAATTTTCTGGAAGAGTTAGTGTCTAGAATTGTTAGAATTTTTTTCCTTAAATGTCTGGTAGAATTTGCCAGTGAATGCCATCTGAGCCTGGAGTTTTCTTTGTGGGAAGATTTTAAATTCATAAATTCAAATTATTTAATAATATGGATTATTTAAATCCATAAATTCAAATTAATTATATTCAAATAGAATATAAGTCTATTCAGGTTGTCTGTTTCTTCTTAAGTGAATTTTGGTGGTTGGTATCAAGGAATTGATTTACTTCATCAAAGTTGTCTAATATGTAAAGTTGTATAATATATTGGTATAAATATATTTGTAAACTGGGCACTGTTGCTTGTGTCTATAATCTCAGCTGCTCAGGAGGCTGAGGCAGGAGGATTGTTGAGCCCAGGAGTTTGAGACCAGCCTGGGCAACGTAGCAAGACCTCATCTCTAAAATTTTTTCTTTCTTTTTTTTTTTTTGTCGGAGTTTCGCTCTTGTTGCCCAGGCTGGAGTGCAATGGTGCATGCGATCTCAGCTCACTGCAATCTCCGCCTCCCGGGTTCAAGCGATTCTCCTGCCTCAGCCTCCCAGGTAGCTGGGATTACAGGTGCCCGCCACCACGCCCAGCTAATTTTTGTATTTTTAGTAGAGATGAGGTTTCACCATGTTGGCTACACTGGTCTCAAACTCCTGACCTCAGGCGATCCGCCTACCTTGGCTTCCCAAAGGGCTGGGATTATAGGTGTGAGCCACCGCCCATGGCCAAAAATTTTTGAAAAAATTAGCCGGGTTATTAGTTGCATAAATGTTTAGAATTTTTACATCCTCATGATGAACTTACCTCCCTATTATTATTATTATTGAGACAGAGTCTCACTGTGTCTCCAGGCTGGAGTGCAGTGGTGTGATCTCTGCTCACTGCAACCTCCACCTCCCGGGTTCAAGCGATTCTCCTGCCTCAGCTTCCCAAGTAGCTGGGCCTACAGCTGCATGCCACCACGCCCAGCTAATTTTTGTATTTTTAGTAAAGATGGGGTTTCACCATGTTGGCCAGGATGGTCTCCATCTCTTGACCTCATGATCCACCCACCTTGACCTCCCAATGTGCTGGGATTACAGGCGTGATCCACTGTGCCAGCCAAAATCTACTTTGTATGATATTAATGCAACCACTCTAGCTTGCTTTTTTTTCCTTCAATTTTCTTTTGATTAATGTAAGCATGATATGTGTTTTTCTCTTTTTTTCTTTTTCTTTCACAATATTTGTGTCTTTAAAGTGCATTTTTGTAGGCAGCATATAATTGAACATTGTTTTATTTATCCAAGTGAACAATATTTAACTTCTAAGTAAAGTATTTGATCATTTACATTTTTTTTTCTTGAAACGGAGTCTAGCTTTGTTGCCCAGGCTGGAGTGCGTGCAATGGCGTGATCTTGGCTCGCTGCAACCTCTGCCTTCCAGGTTCAATTGACTCTCCTGCCTCAGTCTCCCGAGTAGCTGGGATTACAGGCATGCGCCACCACGGCCGGCTAATTTTGTATTTTTAGTAGAGACAGGGTTTCTCCGTGTTGGTCAGGCTGGTCTCAAATTTCCGACCTCAGGTGATCTGCCTGCCTTAGCTTCCCAAAGTGCTGGGATTACAGGTGTGAGCCACTGCGCCCGGCCTCTGGATATTTTTCTGTCATCCGCATCTCTACTTAATGTGTTAAGTTTTCCTCTACCTTTTTTTGTTTTTGGTTTTGGTTTTCGTTTTTTATTTTTTGAGATGGAGTCTTGCTCTGTCACCCAGGCTTGAATGTAGTGGCGTGATCTCAGCTCACTGCAACCTCCACCTCCTGGATTCAAGCAATTCTCCTGCCCCAGCCTCCTGATTAGCTAGGATTACCGGCATGCGCCACCACGCCAGGCTAATTTTTGTATTTTTAGTAGAGACGGGGTTTTACCATGACTCTTCAAGACATGGCCAGGCCAGTCTTGAACTCCTGACCTTGTGATCCACCCGCCTTCGCCTCCTAAAGTGCTGGGATTACAGGCATAAGCCACCTTGCCCAGCAGATATCCCTTTCTACTAATCCTATAATTTCTGCCATTTTGGGGTCTGTTTCTATTTATTGATTTTTCTCATTATAGGTCATATTTTCTTGCCTCTTTGCATATCTGGTAGTTTTTTATTGGTTGCCAGACTTTGTGAATTTTACCTTTTTGGGTGCTGGATATTTTTGTATTTGCATAAATATTCTTGAGCTTTATTCTGGGATACAGGCAAGTTAGTTGGAAACAGTTTGGTCTTCTCAAGCTCTTATGAAGCTTTGTTAGATGGATCCAGAGCAGCTGTTAGTCTATGGCTAATTTTGCACTACAAGTGAATAATACCTTTCTGAGTACTCTAATCCAAAGCCCCATGAAGATTTCTACTCTGGTGGAAACAAACTATTCTTCCTCCGTAAGAGCTGTGAGAATTGTTCTATCCGCTCCTTTTAGATGGTTCTTTTTCCATCCTCAGTAGTCCCCTCACATGCATGCACTGATCTTTGCTTTTGTCTCCCTGAACTCCCAGTTCTTCCTTTTTGTGTGTGTGTGTCTTTGTTTTTTTCTTTTTTTGTGGAGAATGGGGATCTTGCTACATTGCCCAGGCAGGTCTTGAACTCTTGGGCCCAAGCTATCCTCCTGCCTCTGCCTCCCTAAGATCTGGGATTACAGCTTGAGCCACTGTGCCTGGCTGAACTCCCCAGTTCTTTATCCTTAAGTCAGGGAGACTGCTAGGCTCCGTCTGCATTTCTCCTTTGCCCTGTGGTCTGGAAATTCTCCGATCTATAAGTTGAGGCAGTTGTCAGTCTCACCTTCTTTGTTTCCCCTTTCTAAGTAATCATAGTCCTTACTACCTGAACACAGTCACATGTCCAATGTCTGAAAACCCTTGTTCCATATATTTTGTCCAGTGTTTCAGTTATTTCAGGCAGGAAGGTAAATTTGGTCTCTTTAGCTCATTTTGTTTTTTTGTTTTCTGTTGTTTGTTTGTTTTTGTTTGTTTGTTTGTTTAAGACAGAGTCTTGCTCTGTCGCCCAGGCTGGAGTGGAGTGGTGTGATCTCAACTCACTGCAACCTCTGCCTCCCAGGTTCAAGCCATCCTCCCACCTCAACCTCCCGAGCAGCTGGGACCACAGGCACGTGCCACCATGCCCGGATAAATTTTGTATTTTTGGTAGAGACGGGGTTTTGCTGTGTTGTCCAGGCTGGTCTCAAACTCCTGGCCTCAAGTGATCTGCCCTCCTTGGCCTTGCAAAGTGCTGGGAGTATAGGCATGAGCCACCACTCCTGGCCAGGACAGCATATTTTGGAAATTCACCTATGTTGCATGTGTCAGTAGTTAATTCCTTTGTATTCCTGAGTAGTATTCCATTTTATAGAAATACTGCAATTTATGTACAGGTTGAGTATCCCTTATCTGAAATGCTTGGGGCCAGAAGTATTTTGGATTTTTTTTTAATACTTCTATTTGCATTTTACTGATTGAACATCCCAAATCTGAAATATCCAAAATCTAAAATGCTCCAGTGAGCCTGAATTCATCTGTTGATAGGCATATGAGTTATTTCCAGTTTGAGGCTATTATGAGGGAAGCTGCTATACATGTGTTTGTATATGTTAAATATGTTTTCACTTGTCAGATTTTAAAAGATTTAACAGATTTCTAAAGTGAAACTTGTTTTAATGGTGGTATGCTTGTTTAGACTATTAGGGATTTAAAAAATTATCATTTAAGATTTATTCCAGGACTTGCGTTGACTTTATTGGATCACAATAATAGTGTCCATTTGAAGATATTTCAATTTTTTCAGCACCATCAATTTCACTTCTAGCTGCTATCAGTATACTCTCTGTAATACTTAGCTTCTAATTTCTCCTTTCGTGAGTTAGAAAGCAGGAGAATTGTGATTATGGATTAATGAGTCCCTTAATTTGAGGTCTTAAGATAAATGGAACTTAAGACTTAGGCCAACTGCTATTTTGTAGCTCTAAGACACATTTTTGCTTCTGATTTCTACAAACATATCCTATATGTTGATCTTCACATATCTCTTACAAGAATAGGAAGCACAATGGTGTATTTGATCATTGTGATCGGTAAATACACAGGATACAGCTTCTAGATTGTAGCCCTTTAAATTGTAGTATTTAAAATTATTATCAACTTTTATCTTGCTGAATTTTCTGTGTTAGGGTTTTCTTAATTTCTTGTTATATATTACTTAGAGTGGATTATAAATTGTCTTGTGGCTTATTCTAGTCACAGGACTTTCGGGGAGGGTTCTACACAATACTTCCTAAAAAGAAAAAAAAAGAATAGTAAACACAAATCCCCATATCACAGCTGCTGAGAGATATTATATAGAACTTTGATTGGTTTTGATATCATTCTTTTCTAGTTTCACCTTGAGCATTGAAGAAATATTGTTCTGGTCATTTCTTAGAAAAAAATAATAAGGCTATTCAATTCTGTGATTATTATTCTACATATGTTGCAATGTCTTTATTAATAGTTAGCTTGATGTGGTCAGATGATATGAGGTTAGGTAGCTGCCACCTTATTTCTGCCAGTACAGAAAGAGACAACACTTGTTTTCTGATTATACACATTCCTAAGCATTCAGACATAGTGATAAAGAAAGTAGGGGCTAGGGAGGCAATATGTTTGACTTTTGAGTAAAGACTGTTGGCAAGAAAAGAGGCATAAAAAGAAAGGGAGAAGAGTATGACACTTTTCAAGCTTTTGCTCAGATAGAATGTTTGTTTTAGCAAATAGTGTGCTTCTGTGTAGGTTTTGGCTTGCAGATTGACTTAGCAGTATACAAATAGGTACGTTTTAAGGAACATACCAGTTATACATAATCAGAAACTTTTAACCTTTTTCTCTAATAATAATGAGAAAGACTATCTTGATGATTAGATACATTTCACAATAATGATTCCATAATAAATGCATTGTATGTCTGAGGAAAAGGAGAAGGATAATTATGGATGGGATCGTGACCTCCTTGCAAGGACATAAGAAATCATATATTTTAACTTGTTCATTTTTATTTTATTATTATTTTTTGAGACAAGGTCTCGCACTGTTGCCCAGGCTAGAATGCAGTGGTGCGGTCACAGCTCACTACAGCCTCGACCTCCTGGGCTCAAGCAATCCTCCCACCTCAGCTTCTTAAGTAGTTGAGACTACAGGTGCATGCCACCACACTCAGCTAATTAATTGAATTTTTTTTTTTTCTTTTTTTCTTTTTTAGAGACAGGGTCTTGCTATGTTGCCTTGACTGGCACTTTTCTTTTTTCTTAATTTTTAAAATTTATTATTTTTTGTTTAGAGATAGGGGTCTCACTATGTTGCCCAGGCTGGACTCGAACTCCTGGGCTCAAGCAGTCCTCCACCTTGACCTCCCAAGTGCTGGGATTATAGCCATAAGCCACTGCACCTGGTGGGCATTTTTCTTTTAAATAGCAGTTATCTTATTAAATATCTTATTAGGTAACGTCTGACAACTCTATAACTGAGCCCTTTTGAAAATGGAAATTTTTTTCCTCAACAAAATAGATGTGAACTGATTGACATGCAGGTTTTTTTGTTTTTTTGTTTTTTTAGTTTTTATTTACTTCCGTGTGAATTTTTGTTTTGCTGCCAAAATCTTAATGTGTTTGATAATGGGATATTGCCATAAACCCTGCTAAGAGTATGTATGTAACATAGGGTACGTGCAAGTATTACCTTTTCAAAATCACACCCATTCTGAATCCTGAAATACATCTGACCCCCAAGGGTTTTGAGCAAGGGACTGTGGAGCTATATACATTGTAGAATCATACAACCCCTTCCTCAGAGGTTCTGAATTAGGGCCCAGAATCTATTGTCCTAACCAGTACTGTAGGTGATATTTTTAGTGCAGAAAGTTGGAAAATTGAGTCTTAATTCCTCACTATCTTCTGGTTGACATAATTGCATCTTAGAAGCTAGTTTTCCTACTTCTATCATCTCCCACTCCACTTCTTCAATTCAGCCTTCAGAATAAAAAGACCCATTTTGTCTTTTAAAAAGCCACCATCTTGAAAACGTAGAATTTAGGAGGCCAGAGTTCTAATAGTGCTACTCTGCCAGCCAGTAGATGTGCAACCATGAGCATATCGCTTAGCTTCTCTGTGCCTCAGTTTCCTTACCTGTAAATGTGAGTGTCAAAGTAGGTTTCAGATTACCCACGTGCTCACATCACTCCATTACTCAAAAGAATAGCAAATATCTAAGTGTCTCTGAGAAAATGTTCAGATTTCCTTTTGTGGAAATTGATTAATCACATTGATTGAGTACACCATGCTTCATTGGAATGCTTGAAATACAGTGTTCTGGCCATTAGCATGGACTTAAAAAAATAAACCTAAACAGTTTAGTTTTGAACAGGTGATACTTGCATATACTAAAAATGGTAAAAACGTGAAGTATGTGTATCAGAACATCTTTTCCTTCCACCTTGACTCCTGGTTCCTCTTCCCCAGTTTCTTGTCTGTCTGTTCAGAGATTAACTTTGCATTTATAAGAATATGAAACTTGAAACGTTTTTATAAAGTATGCAGGAAAAACAGGTCAATAATTGTAGGGAGAAAATAGAAAATGGTACAAGAGAGCTGGATTCCTCATCACAATTGTGTTTATTTTTTGAGACACAGTCTTGCTCTGGCACCTGGGCCAGAATGCAGTGGGACAATCATAGCTCACTGCAGCCTCTACCTCCTGGGTTCAAGTGATTCTCCTGCCTCAGCCTCCAAGGAGCTGGGACTACAGGCATGCGACACCACACCCAGCTAATTTTTCTTTCTTTCTTTCTTTTTTTTTTTTTTTGAGATGGAGTTTCACCCTTGTTGCCCAGGCTGGAGTGCAATGGTGGGATCTTGGCCCACTGCAACCTCCTTCTCCCAAGTTCAAGTGATTCTCCTGCCTCAGCCTCCCAAGTATCTGGGATTACAGGCATGTGCCACCAAGCCCAGCTAATTTGGTATTTTTAGTAGAGATGGGGGGTTTTTCCATGTTGGTCAGGCTAGTCTTGAACTCCTAACCTCAGGAGTTCAAGGAGATCTGCTCGCCTTGGCCTCCCAAAGTGCTGGGATTACATGCATAAGCCACCGAGCCCAGCCTCTGAATTTTTTTTTTTTTTTTGATTATCCACATCTCTGTTTAATGTTCTAAGTTTTCCTGTACCTTCTTCTTCTTTTTTTTTAATGCGGAGTCTTGCTCTGTCGCCCAGGCTGGAATGCAATGGTGCAGTCTTGGCTCACTGCAACCTCCACTTCCCAGTTCAAGCAATTCTCCTGCCTCAGCCTCCCAAGTAACTGGGATTACAGGCACGTGCCACCGCACCTGGCTAATTTTTGTATTTTTAGTAGACATGGGGTTTCACCATGTTGACCAGGCTGGTCTTGAACTCCTGATCTCGTGATCTCTAAAAGTGACCTCGGCCTCTAAAAGTGCTGGGATTACAGGCGTGAGCCACTGCGCCCGGCCTTTTTTGTACTTTTTTGTAGAGATTAAGGTCTTGCTTTCTGGTCTCGAACTCCTAGGCTCAAGTGATCCTCCCACCTCGGCTTCCCAAAGTGTTGGGATTACAGGCATGAGTCTCTGTGCCTAGTCCCCCGTTGCACATTTTGAACGTCATGCATTAACACCCTAGTATGAAAGTAAACAAACAATTAGTTTTTAGAATGGTTGGGGTAAATATCAGAATAAATAGCTAGAAGAGATGAAAATGGTGGCCTGCCATGGCTAGGATATTGCTTTTTTTACATATTCTTGTATGTATGTGTGTATAGTGTTTTGATAAAAATTACAATTGGTTTAAAAAGGGAAGAAGTAGAAAATGTAGATGATCAAAATGAAATAAATAAGAATTGCCTAGTATTACACCCCCAAATATAACAACTAACATTTATTTTATTTTCTTCCTTTTTATTATTATTTTTTTTTGAGACAGAGTCTTGCTCAGTTGCCCAGGCTGGAGTGCAATGGTGCGATCTCAGCTTACTGCAACCCCCGCCTTCTGGGTTCAAGCAATTCTTGTGCCTCAGCCTCTTAAGTAGCTGGGATTACAGGCATGTCCCACCACACCCAGCTAATTTTTGTGTTTTTAGTAGAGATGGGTTTCGCCATGTTAGCCAGGCTGGTCTCCTCCTTCTGGCCTCAAGTGACCCGCCCACCTCAGCCTCCCAAATTGCTGGGATTACAGACGTGAGCCACTGCACCTGGCTTCTTCCATTTTTTTCTACACATTTTTTGGAATTTTTCAGAAAAATTGAAAGAAAGTACAGGGAACACCTGTAATCTGTCACACAGATCCAACAATTATTAGCATTTTTGCCATATGTGTTCTATGTATACTTATGTGTGTGTGCATATATAGAATTTTTTTTTTTGCTGAATCAGTTGAAAATGAATTGCAGATAATGACAATTCACCCCTAACTACAACTACTAGCCAACTACTACTAATATGCATCTCTTATGATAAGGACAGTGTTCTACATAACCACAACACCATTATCACATAATTTATCACATAATTTAAGAAAATTAGAGGCTGGGTGCAGTGGTTCACATCTGTAGTACCAGCACTTTGGGAGGTCAAGGTGGGTGGATTGCTTGAAGACAGGAGTTTGAGACCAGTCTGGCCAGCATGGTGAAACCCCGTCTCTACTACAAATACAAAAATTAGCCAGGTGTGATGATGCATGCCCATTGTAATCCCAGCTACTTGGGAGACTGTGGCATGAGAACCACTTGAACTTGGGAGCAGAGGTTACAGTGAGCTGAGATCATGTCACTGTACTGCAGCCTGTGTGATAGAGCAAGACCCTGTCTCAAAAAAAAAAAAGAAAAGAAAAGAGAAAAAAGAAAATTAACATGAATTTCCTAGTGTCATTTCATATTCAAATCATATTTTGAGTTTCCCCAATTCACCCCAAAATGTCTTTTATAGTTCAGATTTTTTCTTACGCTTTTTTTTTTTTTTTTGAACCAAGATCCAGCCAAAGTTTGTGTATTATTAGAACTGAATGAGAAGGAAGAAAAAAACAACAAAGAAACCAAAGTTTGTGCATTATATTTGGTTGTTATATCTCTTTAGTCCTTTTTAATCTAGAACAGTCTTCCACCTTTTTTTCCATAACATTGAATGACATTGGATTTTTGAAGAGACTAGGACAGTTGTGTAGAATGTCCACAAGCAAATCTTATCAAAAGTGACCAGGCATGGTGGCTCACACCTGTAATCCTAGCCCTTTGGGAGGCTGAGGTAGGCGGATTGCTTGAGCCCAGGAGTTCAAGATCAGCCTGGGCAATATGGCGAAACCTCTTCCCTACAAAACATACAAAAATTACCACATCTGGCTACTCAGGAGGCTGAGGTAGGAGGGTTGCTTGAGCCCAGGAGTTGGAGGCTGCAGTGAGCTGTGATTGTGCCACTATACTCCAGCCTGGGCGACAGAGTAAGACCTTTTGAAACTTTTGTTTTTTCACTTTATATTACTAATGTTTTGTTAGATCCACAGGTTCAGTCCTGTGTTTAAGTTTCTTCATAGTTGGACCTTAATATGCTTTTTCAGATCTCTCCCAGTACTTTCCAGTACCAGCTTTTTCCTTTTGAACTATTTGCCTTGGTGTCTGGTCATCCTCTCTATGCTTTTTCCAGCCTTGGCCCAAAACAGTTAGCTCACATTATTTCTCTTATCTGATTTGATAATATTTTTTGCCTTTTTCCATACGTTCTGAATTTTCTTTATTTGAAATTGAAATGCCTTCTGGTGTTTTATCTGATTATTCAAGTCACAGAATTTTAGAATTTGTGGAGTACTAGAGATTTAGTAAGAAAGCTGACCTTCAAGTCTTGACTATGTGACTGATAAGCTATAGGACTTGGTGAAGTCTCCTCTTTATGAGACAGTTTCCTTAACTGTAAAATGAGAAGGTAGAGTTAAATGTCATTGACTATTCCCATGATTATCAAGGGATAAATATGGTAGAAAAGTAATAGAGGGCCGGGCGTGGTGACTCATGCCTGTAATCCCAGCACTTTAGGAGGCGGAGGTGGGCAGATCATTTGAGGTTAAGAGTTCGAGATCAACCTGACCAACATGGTGAAACCCCGTTTCTACTGAAAATACAAAAAAATTAGCTGGGCGTGATGGTGCATGCATGTAGTCCCAGCCACTCGGGAGGATGAGGCAGGAGAATTTCCTGAACCCAGGAGACGGAGGTTGCAGTAAGCTGAGATGGCACCACTGCACTCCAGCCTGGGTGACAGAGCGAGAGCGAGGCTCCAAAAAAAAAAAGAAAAGTAAAGTAATAGAGGAGTTCAGCAGCAGAGACAGATTACTGTTGGCTGGTAAGTAGCATGGGTATGATTGAATTTAAGCTGAATGATTATGGAGCCCAAATGAAATAACTTTTGTGAAAGGTTCTTAAAATAATATGGTGTTATATAAATGTAACTGATGTTTTACCAAACAAAATGGAGCAGGGTGCTTTGGCGAAAGAAGGGGGGCCTGTTTTGATATGCTGATGGCATAATTATTATAGTATATTAAAGAATGTCTCAGAACTGTAGTTGTCCTAATAGTACTGCTTGAAACTTTCAAATTGTTACCGCTCTCAATTGCTTTCCAAAGTGGGTATAATGGTGGATCTGATGTCTTCTCTTTTGTTCTTGCAGCTCTATTATCAAGTCCTAAATTTCGGAATGATTGTCTCATCAGCACTAATGATCTGGAAGGGGTTAATGGTAATAACTGGAAGTGAAAGTCCAATTGTAGTGGTGCTCAGGTAACAGTTTTTCCTTTCAAGGCATGGAATTGCATGGCATTACTTGGGAGAAAAATTGAGATATGAAATAACTGGTATATCATTCCCTTAGAAACTACTGTTTTCCAGAAAAGGGCCTGGAAGAAAATTAGTCACTACTTCTCAATTGTAAGAAATTCTCAGGCTGGGCGCGGTGGCTTATGCCTGTAATCCCAGCAATTTGGGAGGCTCAGGCAGGCGGATTGCTTGAGCTCAGGAATTTGAGACTAGCTTGTGCAATGTGGTGAAACCCTGTCTCCACAAACAATACAAAAGTTAGCGGGTGTGGTGGCATGCACCTGTAGTCTCAGCTACTCGGGAGGCTGAAGTGGGAGGATCGCCTAAGCCCTGGAGCTTGAGGCCTGCAATGAGTTGTGATTGCACCACTGCACTCCAGCCTGGGCGACAGAGCGAGACCCTGTCTCCAAAAAAAAAAAAAAAAAGAGAGATAGAAAAGAAATTCTCACTTTGTTAGGCATTTCCATTCAGAACCCCAAAGGGCTCATGACTGTTCTACAAAAAGGTTACCATGTGAGGTTTCTTTTTGTCACATCCCTTAAGAAAGTGTCTCATTGTACTTTATTTTCCTGAAATTGTTCTGTCTTTTTATATTCCTCACTTTGATACACCAGGCCTGATATTTAGTTGTTACTTCATTAGATGTTATAGTACTTCCACAAATTAAAGAGTTTTTCTGTAGCATGTTCTCAGTGTCAGTATAGAAGAATCACTAATTATTTCCAAGTTTCCTGCTGACCTTTAAATATCACTTCTAAACTAGACTCCAGGAATTTTGAAGGCATTAATACCATCTCTTATGGTGACAAATAGTACTGAATTTTTTCTCCACTCTGCTTCCTTCCCTATCTTTGCACTCATACTCTTAGTGAATTTTTTTTTTAAAGATGGGGTCTCGCTCTGTTTACCCAGGATAGAGTGCAGTGGTGCCATCATAACTCATAGCAGACTCCACCTACCGGTCTCAAAGGATCCTTCCATTTTAGCCCCCTGAGCAGCTGGGACTGCAGGCCTGCTCCACCACACCTGGTTAATTTTTAAATTTTTTTGTAGAAACAGTGTATTAGTCCATTTTCATGCTGCTGATAAAGACATACCCAAGACTGGGCAATTTACAAAAGAAAGAGGTTTAATGGACTTACAGTTCCACGTGACTGGGGACATGGCAGAAGGTGAAAGGCACGTCTCATATGGCAGCAGACAAGAGAAGAGAGCTTTTGCAGTGGAACTCCCCTTTTTAAAACCATCAGATCTCATGAGACTTATTCACTATCACCAGAACAGCACAGGAAAAACCCGCCCCATGATTCAATTACCTCCTACCAGGTCCCTCCCACAACACGTGGGAATTCAAGATGAGATTTGGGTGGGGACACAGCCAAACTATATCAAATAGGATCTCACTGTGTTGCCCAGTCTGGTCTTGATCTCCTCGGTTCAAGCAATCCTCCCACCTTGGCCTCCCAACATGCTGGGATTATAAGCATGAGTCACCATGCCCAGCCACTCTTAGTGATTTTAAAACCCAATTTAATAACTCGTTTTTAGAGAATTACCACTTGGTTGTTTAATTGAAACATTACAGGCTGGGTGTGGTGGCCCATGCCTGTAATCCCAGCACTTTGGGAGGCTGAGGCAGACAGATCACTTGAGGCCAGGAGTTCGAGACCAGGAGTTCGAGGCCAGCATGTTGAAACCCCGTCTCTACTAAAAATACAAAAATTAGCCGGGTGTGGTGGCAGGCGCCTGTAGTCCCAGCTACTCAGGAGGCTGAGGCAGGAGAATCGCTTGAACCTAGGAGGCGGAGGTTGCAGTGAGCAGAGATCGCTCCATTGCACTCCAGCCTGGGCGACGAGCGAAACTCCGTCTCAAAAAAAAAAAAAAGAAAAGAAAAGAAAAGAAACATTATAGTTTTGTCAGATTTTGGGCTTAATTTTGTAAGCCCAAATCCTTTCTGGAGATAATGGACAGCAGATTTAAAATAAATTGAATTATTAATATTATCTAGAATTGAAGTAATAGTACATTAACATTATCTAGACTCTAAGTAATAGTACTTAGATTACTCTTTTTTAACCAAATTATTGAGATATGATTGACATACAAAAAGCTGTACATATTTAATGTATACACCTTGATTAATTTGCAGGTAAGTATATTCCTGTGAAACTATTACCACAATCATAGAAGTGAATATATTCATCACTTTCAAAAGTTTCCCCCCTTTCTATTTTTTTGTGATAAGAACATTTAACACAGGGCCTCCCTCCATCGCCCAGACTGGAGTGTGCCATCAAACCTGGCTAATTTTTATTTTTTATAGAGACCGAGTCTTGAACAACTGATCTCAAGTGATCCTCCCACCTCAGCCTCCCAAGTGCTGGGATGATAGGCTTGAACCATGGTGCCTGGCCCGCAGTTTCTCCTTCTCCTTCTTCTCCTCCTTCTCCTCCTTCTCCTCCTTCTTCTCCTCCTTCTTCTTCTCCTTCTCCTTCTTCTTCTCCTTCTCCTTCTCCTTCTCCTTCTTCTTCTCCTCCTTCTCCTCCTCCTCTCTTCTCCTTCTCCCTTCTCCTCCCTTCTTTCTTCTTCTTCTTCCTCCTCCTCCTCCTCCTCCTCCTTTCTTTTTTCTTTTTTTTTATTTTGAAACAGAGTCTCACTCTATTGCTCAGGCTGGAGTACAATGGCACAATCTCAGCCCACTGCAACCTCCGCCTCCTGGGTTTAAGTGATTCTCCTGCGTCAGCCTCCTGAGTAGCTGGGATTACAGGTGTGCGCCACCATACTCAGCTAATTTTTGTATTTTTAGTTGAGACTGGGTTTCACTGTGTTGGCCAGGCTGGTCTCGAACTCCTGACCTCAGGTGACCTGCCCACCTCGACCTCCCGAAGTGCTGAAATTACAGATGTGAGCCACTGCACCTGGCCGAGATTTTTTAAAAGTTCCTCAGGTCATTCCAATGTGCAGCAAAGTTTGAGACCCATTGCTATATCCCTTTACATAGAGGGATGAGAGTCTTTAAACAAAAGTGTTTGGAGTTTGTACTTATTCCCGCATTGAACTTTATTTCTTGTCTTTCTGTTGTTACTTAAGCTGTTGTTATAGAAAACCGGAGCTTGAGTTTCTGAAAAATACTGATGGGCTACTTCTTGTTAGATAAAAAGGAGTTCATAAATTAGTGCAAATATCTTAGGACCTTTTTAGGACTTGGTGTAGGATGGAAGAGGTAAAAGGTAAGAAGATACTCTGTAGAAGTTAGTCTTACTTATTACCATAGAATTGAATCTTTTCCTGGCTTCTGAAATTCTTAGGCAAAAATCTCTGCTTATTCCTTGTTTTTTTTTTTCTCTTTTTAAAATAAGTAAATTGATAACACAAGCATTATCTCTGTGGCTGACAGTTCTTTGACTTGATGAGCCATTTTTCCTTCTAAATGAGTTGAACCTGTAAGGTCATCTTGGCTGTTATCTTTATAAATGGCAGAGTTCTAATTTGCATATTTGAATATGTTTAGTGTTTTCAGATGAAGTGAGAATAAGGGCATTGTTTTAAAGTTCATTCTTTTATATTCTGTTTGTCATTTGAAATTTTAAAAGGTTAAGGAATTAGTAACACTGACCTTTTCAAGATTTAAGCTTCTTTGAATAGTAATACTTGAAATGGAACTAGTCAGTGAAGGTTAATAACTAAAACAAAATCCTTTGTCGTAACTTATTAGTCTGAGGAAACCATATTTTGAGAACGATACACATTTCTGTTGATATAGTTGTTAAAGTATTGAGTATACTCCAGAAGTGATATTTTTTATTTTGTTGAATATCTAATTTGGGAAGTACGTTTAATCTCATACTTTCTTTTTGCTATTATATTCTTCTTTCCCTCCTAGTGGCAGCATGGAACCTGCATTTCATAGAGGAGATCTTCTATTTCTAACAAATCGAGTTGAAGATCCCATACGAGTGGGAGAAATTGTTGTTTTTAGGATAGAAGGAAGAGAGATTCCTATAGTTCACCGAGTCTTGAAGATTCATGAAAAGTATGTGCAAAGTATATCATTTTTGTTTCTAACTGCTTTTGTTTAAGTGTTTGTGGTATTTAGTTTTGATAGCCTGAAGACTATGAAAGAGTGAGGAACCTCTAGGCCCTCTTCCAGTCCATTTGAAAGTTTAGTGAACATTTTGAAAACTGTAAATAATTATTTATTGGTTCATATTTTTCCCTGAAGGTTTTTCCTGGTTCCCTTTTACTTCCCAACCTGTCAGTGACTCTGTATATAATTCCAAAAAACCATGACATAAAGATAGATCCTAAATATAATCTTCTGGTTGGGCACAGTGACTCATGCCTACAATCCCAGTACTTTGGGAGGCCAAGGTGAGAGAATGGCTTGAGCCCAGGAGTTTGAGATCAGCCTGGGCAACATGGTGAGATTCCTTCTCTGATAAAACAAAACAAAACAAAAAAGGCCAGGCACGGTAGCTGACGCCTGTAATCCCCGCACTTTGGGAGGCCGAGGTGGGTGGATCACCTGAGGTGAGGAGTTTGAAACCAGCCTGGCTAACATGGTGAAACCCTGTCTCTACTAAAATATAAAAATTAGCCAGACTCTGTCTCAATAAATAAATAAATAAATAAATAGCTGGGCGTAGTGGCATGTGCCTGTAGTCCCAGTTAATTGGAGGACTGAGGTGGGAGAATTGTGTGAGTCCAGGAGTTTGAGGCTGCAGTAAGTCGTGTTTGTGCCACTGCACTCCACCCTGTCTCATAAAAGAAAACAAAGAAATGAAAGAAGAGGGAGGCATTCTGGATGACACACAGACGAGAAGTGAAAGAGTAGGCATGATTTAGGTTCTTTTTTTTTTTTTTTTTTTTTGAGGCAGTTTCCCTCTGTTACCCAGGCTGGAATGCAATGGTGCTATCTCGGCTCACTGCAACCTCTGCCTCCTGGGCTCAAGCGATTCTCGTGCCTCAGCCTCCTGAGTAGCTGGGATTACAGGCATGTGCCACCATGCCCAGCTCATTTTTGTATTTTTAGTAGAGACAGGGTTTCACCATGTTGGCCAGGCTGGTCTCAAACCCCTGGCCTCAAGTGATCCACCTGCCTTGGCCTCCCAAAGTGCTGGGATTACAGGCATGAGCCACTGCACCTGGTGGATTTTAGTTCTTGAATATGCAAAAGCTCTCTGTAAAAACTATCTTATTTTTACCACCCTATAAAATTGTTTTTTTTCCTCTGCTTAAAGAAGAAGGAACTGTCAACCATTGGTTTTTGAAATTCCTGTAAACATTCTAGTTTAGAAGAGTTCTTTCTTCATTGGTGAAATAAAGATGTGACAGCTTTTTTTTTTTTAATAAAATCCGATGTCAGTATGTATGTGAAAATACTATAATTTAAAGTGACATTATATTATTGACTGAGAAGGAATAACTTAAATTTTTAGACATTTTTTGGGGGCCAGGAGCGGTGGCTTGTGCCTGTAATCCCAGCACTTAGGGAGGCTGAGGCGGGCAGATCACCTGAGGTCAGGAGTTCAAGACCTGCCTGGCCAAAATGGTGAAACCCATCTCTACTAAAAGTACAAAAATTAGCCAGGCGTGGTGGTGGGCACCTGTAATCCCAGCTACTCAGGAGGCTGAGGCGGGAGAATCACTTGAACCTGGGAGGCTAAGGTTGCAGTGAGTTGAGATCACGCCACTGCATTCTAACCTGAGTGACAGAGTGAGACTCCATCTCAAAAAAAAAAAAAGAAATTTATTTTGGAATTATAGAGGTTTATTCAGTGCAGACAGTGTTTTCCAGATTCTCAAAGTGGATTTGTGTTGTTCATTCTCAGCAATGCCTGTTATGAACAAAGCTGAACCAACTTTCCCCTAAATATATCAGAGAGAATCAAACTGAGCTCAGGCCTTGTTTAAGCTGGAGGAAAATTTCTCCATTTTTATTTATGATTATTTGAAATTGAGTGAGTTTGCCTGCGCGTGGTGACTCATGCCTGTAATCCCAGCCCTTTGGGAGGCTGAGGCGGGTGGAGTGCTTGAGCACAGGAGCACTAGACCAGCCTGGGCATCTAGACCAGATGGTGAAACCCTGTTTCTACAAATACAAAAAAAAAAATTAGTCAGGCACGGTGGTGTGCTCTTGTAGTCCCAGCTGCTCAGGAGGCTGAGGTAGGAGGATCACTTGAACCCAGGAGGTTGAGGCTGCAGTGAGCTGAGATCATGCCACTTTATTTTATCCTGGGCAACAGAGTGAGACTCTATCTCAAAAAAAGAAAAAAGAAAAAGAAATTGAATGAGTCATAGACTTCAGTTTAAAACTGTTTCTGGGCAGATTCATAGACAGATAATTTTTAATTGGAAAATCCTTAAATTTTTAAAATAATTGTGTAAGAATTCTGATGATTTTAAATATGGTACTTATAATCTGGGGTTTTTGGTGATTTATTTCAGACTCTTGAGATACCTTCAACTTGCAGGCCCGTGTAGATATTAATATTCAGAAAATTTCAATTTTCTTTTTTCTTTTGGGGAGACTGAAATACCTGGTCAGAGTTACCATTTGTGGTTTTTTTTTTTTTGAGACGGAGTCTCGCTCTTTCACCCAGGCTGGAGTGCATGGTGCGATTTTGGCTCACTGCAACATCTGCCTCCTGGGTTCAAGCAATTCTCCTGCCTCAGCCTCCTGAGTAGCTGGGACTACAGGCGCCTGCCACCATGCCCAGCTAATTTTTGTATTTTTAGTTGAGGCAGGGTTTCACCATGCTGGCCAGACTGGTCTTGAACTCCTGACCTCAAATGATTCACCCACCTATGCCTCCCAAAGTGCTGGGATTACAGGCGTGAGCCACCACACCCAGCCCCATTTGGTTTAATAGTATTAATGTTGCTCTTAAATATGGGGACAAATAATATTCAAAATGTATGTAGTTAGTAAGTTCATCCTATAGGAGGTGTATTAGTCTGTTCTCATGCTGCTAATAAAGACATACCTGACACTGGGTAATTTATAAAGGAAAGAGGTTTAATGGACTCACAGTTCCACATGGCTGGGGAGGCCTCACAATCAGAAGGCAAAGAAGAAGCAAAGGCATGTCTACATGTCGGCAGGCAAGATAGCATGTGCAAGGGAACTCCCATTTATAAAACCACCAGATCTCATGAGACTTACTCACTATCACGAGAACAGCTTGGGAAAGACCTGCCCCCATGACTCAATTACCTCCCACTGGGTCCCTCCCATGACACATGGTAATTATGGGAACTCCAGTTCAAGATGAGATTTGGGTAGGGACACAGCCAAACCATATCAGGAAATATTATAATTGGATGATATTGAACACTGGCATGTGATTACGTATTTGGAAAGAGAAATTTTACCATTGGGTGACTTAATCCTTAGCTTTGCTTTTCCCATGCAGATGGATACATTATTCTGTACCCATTTAGCTTTTGGGGTCTTATTTTTTCTCATCTATAAAGTGGTATTTCCTTCTTCCTAATTTCACAGTATTGCGATGGGTGAATTAAATTCTAAACTCTTTGATATCCCTAGAAGTAGATAATATTAAATATTTGGTCCTTGTTCCAGCAAGGGAAAAATCCTATGTAAATATACCTTCACTCAGTATTTTGAGCCTATGACTTGTGAAATGCTGGAGTAGGACTTAATATGTCTAGTAAGATCAGGTGCAGTGGGTCACGCCTGTAATCCCAGCACTTTGGGAGGCCGAGGAGGGCAGATCACCTGAGGTCAGGAGTTCCAGACCAGCCTGACCAACATGGTGAAACCCTGTCTCTACTAATAATATAAAAATTAACTGGCTGTGGTGGTGCACGCCTTTAATCCCCACTGCTCGGGAGGCAGAGGTTGCAGTGAGCCCAAGATTGCGTCGTTGCATTCCAGCCTGGGTGACAAGAGTGAAACTCCATCTCAAAAAAATAAAAAATAAGTCTAATAAGAGCTGGTTGCCACCAGAGAATATTTGTGTCACCACTAAGTAGATGAAGAATATCTATGCTTTTTAAAAAAAGCTATAGTGGTGTCTCCTGATTACATCCCAGAAGGGGAAATTGGGTGTGTTAATATATTTGTTTGTTTGTTTTGCCAGCAAATCAAGTCTTTGGGAGTAGTCCATATCTCTCTAGCACCCTTTCCTTTTTCTGGGGAGTTCCCCATTTCCTGGGTTTTATCTCCTCATATCTGATTTGCCTTTTCTGCATGTGTGGAGTTGGTATTGTTTTCTGGGTTGAATTCACTTTTCCTTCCTGCTGCTCCTGACTTTCACTCTTGCAGTGAGCCCCAGCTAGCACCTGTCCTCTTTTACCCTTCAGAATTTTTCCTTTATTCACTTACTGAATTGTCAGCTACAGATTATTTTTCTCTCTATATTTGCATTTTTTTCTAACTGGAATCTTATTTTTAATGTGACTGTTTGCACTTAACCATCTTTGGTGTTTGCAACACCTCCCAAATTAGTTTCCTCTGCAGATTTAACATCTAGTGAGCCAGTTTCTGACTTAGAATGTAAGTGGATATTAGCCTATAGAAACCTGAAGCTAATTTTCTTCTTTCTACTTCAGTGGTCAATCCAAATGCACTTGAATTAATTTTCAGCTAGGCTTTATCAACTGTAAAATATACTTTGCTTTCAATTAAATTTTAAAATTACTAGAAACTTCATGGTTCTTTAGTAGAATTAAACTAATAATTTTCTGATCAAGCAAATGCTATTCCTGGCCAGGCACAGTGGTTCATGCCAGTAATCCCAGCACTTTGGGAGGCCGAGGTGGGCAGATCACGAGGTCAGGAGTTTGAGACCAGCCTGGCCAACATGGTGAAACTCTGTCTCTACGAAAAATACAAAAAATTAGCTGGGTGTGGTGGCGGGCACCTGTAATCCTGGCTACTTGGGAGGCTGAGGCAGGAGAATCGCTTGAACCCACGAGGCGGAGGTTGCAGTGAGCCGAGATCACGCCATTGTACTCCAGCCTGGGCAATAGTGTGAGACTCTGTCTCAAAACAAAACAAAACAAAAAAACAAAATACTGTTCCTGTAAACCGTGGCATATCTGAAGAATTGAAGTATTTCTTCTTTTAAAGCTAACATTTTTTCCTAATATAAAAGTAACTCATGTTTGTTGGAGAAAAAAGAAGATAAAGCTAATCTAAAGAAAGCCATAGATAGCCACTGTTGATCCACTGATCTGTTTATACATTGGTCTGTATTATTTTAGATCTTGTCTAATACCTTTTTTTTTTTTTGCTTTTATTTTCTGAATTTGGGGAGTTTCTGACATGCACAGAAGAGTATAAGGAACCCCCGTGTATCTATCATCACTGTCCCAGTGATGATTAATATATAGTCAATTCTGCTCCTTCTCTACTCCCACCTCTTTCCCCTCCTGTGTTATTATTATTTGTTATTTGAGACAGTGTCTCACTGTCTCCAAGGCTAGAGTGCAGTGATGTGATCACAGCTCACTGCAGCCTCAGCCTCCCCAGGCTCAGGTGATCCTCTCACTTCAGCTGGGACCACAAGTGCACACCATCATGCTCGGCTAACTTTTTTGTATTTTTTGCTTTGCCATGTTGCCCAGGTTGGTCTTGAATTCCTGGGTTCAAGTGATCCACCCACCTTGGCCTCTCAGAGTGCTAGGATTATAGGAGAGAGCCACTGCACCTGGCCAAACAATTCTTTAGTATCATCAAGTTTTTGATATTTGTTCAAATCCCCAATTGTGTCATAACTTTCTGGATCCAGATAAAGTCCTCAGCTGCAATTAGTTGATGTGGCTTTATAGTCTCCTGTTTTTTTTGGTTTTTTGTTTGGCATGGAGTCTCGCTCTGTTTCCCAGGCTTGAGTGCAGTGGCGTGATCTTAGCTCACTGCAACCTCCGCCTCCCGGGTCAAGCTATTCTCCTGCCTCAGCCTCCCGAGTAACTGGGACTACAGGCGCCCACCACCACGCCCAGCTAATTTTTGTATTTTTAGTAGAGACAGGGTTTCACCATGTTGGCCAGGCTGGTCTTGAACTCCTGACCTCAGGTGATCCACCCGCCTCAGCCTCCCAAAGTGCTGGGATTACAGGCGTGAGCCACTGAGCCTGGCTGGCTGTTGTTTAATCTGTAGGTCACTTCCCGAACTCTCTTTGTTCCTTGCAAGTCATTAGTTGGAGAAACTGGGTTATTCTGTAGCTTCCCATAGTCTGTATCTTGCCAATTATATCCTGTGAGTAGTTTATTGTGTTCCTTTGCTCTTTGTGTTTCCAGAAAATTGGTAATATGCATATATTTTAATATAAAAATGAGATTGTACTGAACATGCTATTTTGTATTCTTCACTTAATAACATTTGTGCAATCTTGTCATTAAATATTCTTCTATACTATTATTTTAATGCTTACATAATATTTGACCTCCTTAATATTGGATCTTTAGTTTGCTTTTAGTCGTTTATAAACAACACAGCTATTAACATTCTTATAGCTCCATAAATCATTATTTCAGCACTAGAATGGTGATAAGATAGCCCAATGCCACAAACATTTTTGGTTAACAAGAACAGATTTTGTGCTTTAAATGCCATGAAGGTATTTGATGACTTGGGTTTCCTCTACTCTTTTAAGGCAAAATGGGCATATCAAGTTTTTGACCAAAGGAGATAATAATGCAGTTGATGACCGAGGCCTCTATAAACAAGGACAACATTGGCTAGAGAAAAAAGATGTTGTGGGGAGAGCCAGGGGGTAAGTATAGAGGGGAGCATCTCAAACTTTTTATATCACTTGAAGTGTGGCCCTCTCAATCATATATTATTTGATCATACACAGTTGAATATGGAGATTTGGTTCTGGTTCCACCAAATCACCCTTGTGTCCTTTGAAAATTTTGCTTCTTAAAAAGTGTCTAAAATTTCAGGTATACTACTCCAGAGGTGAGGAACTGGGGTGCAATAAAAGAATAGAATACTAGTGATGAGATGGTGAATTGGATGTGATAATTTTAAAAAATGTGTTTACTTATTTGGTTCACTCAAGAAATATTGGGCACCTTCCATGTGCTCTTATGTCCATACTATGCTAGGCTCTGGGGGTCTAGAGCACTATTAATCCTGCCTCATGAATCATACATTTTTTTTTTTTCTCATTTTTTGAGATTTTTTTTTTCTTATTTTTTGAGTCTTGTTCTGTCACCCAGGCTGGAGTGCAATGGCGCGATTCAGCTCACTGCAACCTCCACCTGCTGGGTTCAAGCGATTCTCCTGCCTCAGCCTCCCGAGTAGCTGGGATTACAGGCACCCGCCACCATGCCTGGCTAATTTTTGTATTTTTTAGTAGAGATGGGGTTTCACCACAAACTTATATTTCTTAAGAAGTACTAAGTCAACAACTCAAAGTGTTCATCCAAATTAGTTTTATCATGTTAATTTAATCCATAATATTTCTAGTCTTGGAATTGATGAGGTCAAATGAAATTAAAAAGTTATATTAAGCCTGTTTGTTTCAGATTTTATCAGGAGAACAGTTCAGTGGAGGACAGGAATTGTAAGTTGTTGGTATTAAGGAAGTATGGCATTGTTGCTCCCTTAATGTTATTAATAGTATTAACAATAACTCACGTTTATTAGGGCTTATTGTGTACCAGAGACTCATTCTAAGTGCTTTACAAGTATTACCACATTTTAACCTCAGAACAACCCTAATATTCCCATTCTACAGATGAGGAAACGTAAATGAGGTAGGTTATGTATCTAAGATTACACTGATGATCCTAAGTGGCTGGCTGCATAGTCCACCTTAACCATCATACAAAAATTACTAGCATAACATTTCTGAAATGGATGGTTGCTAATTCTCACTGGTTAGATGCCACATGGCACTTTTGCCACTGTCAGAACCTCTGCTCCTTTTGACCTAGAACAGACTGTATGGATATAGAGTTATTACACCAGTAAACAGGCCTGAGAAACGCAGTTCCCACAGAGAAGGAAGTATGAGTTGCTAAGTGAAAGCTTCCTCAGTTACAGCATGAGAGATGCTCAGTTTGGGGCCAAAGAGATCAGATCAGAACAGGTATCATTGTGCTTTGCCTTCTGCAGAGCTGTTGTTTTTTTAATATGTCCCCACTTTAAAGAACTTTTCCTTTGATGGAGCTAAAAATACTTTTATAATCCAAATTAGGTCATCAGTGCTTCTGAGAAATACTAGTCCCCATCTTCCTCAGTTCCCAAGATGCTGCTAATGTGGTTATTTAAACTCACCAATCTCTTTGAGTCTTTTTGTTTTTCCTCAGATTATAAATGTACAGATTCATGTAGAAACATAAAGGAAATATCAATAATCAAAAAGCAAAGTCACTTCTTATCTCCTTTTTCTTGATCTCCATAAATATTTATTAACTTTTTGGTTTGCATTGTATTAGCCTTTATGTGTAGAGATAAAAATATTAATATGTACTTTTTTTTTGCCTTTTTTTTTTTTTTGAGACCAGAGTCTTGCTCTGTCACCCAGGCTAGAGTGTGGGTGGCATGGTCTCAGCTCACTGCAACCTCTGCCTCCTGGGTTTAAAAGATTCTCGTGCCCCAGCCTCCCAAGTAGCTGGGATTACAGGTGTGTGCCACCACGCCCAGCTAATTTTTTATATTTTTAGTAGAGACGGGGTCTCGATTTGTTGGCCAGACTGTCTCAAACTCCCAACTTCAAGTGATCCGCCTATCTTGGCCTCTCAAAGTGCTGAGATTACAGGCATGAATTGTGGACCCAGCCCTAGTATGTACATATTTATACAAATATAAATGCATTTTGTGTATGAAAGGAGAGTGGTCACACTGTCTTATAACCCTTTTTTACCCAAAAAATCACTACATATTTACAAATCACTGTATTTACCATCATATCATCATTTTCAAAGCTGTATGCTATTCCACTGTATGGAAAGGCCATATACTGTATCCTATGGATATGTAGATAGATTTTATTCAGTCAGTCTCCTGTTGTTAGGTATTCTGATTATTTCCAGCTTTTTTATTGTGAACAATGTTATGATAAACATCCTTGTTACATGTATCTCAGCATTTCTGCCCAACCATTCTTCAGAATAAATTCCTAGAAGTGGAATTACTGGGTGAAGCATACTCATATGTTAAGGTTTTTGACAAATTTTGCCAAGCCTGTTTCATTTATGCTCCTGCCAGTACAACTGAGTGTTCCTTTATCTGAGTCTTCTTTTTTTTTTTTCTTCTTCTTTTTTTTGAGGCAGAGTCTTGCTCTTTTGCCCAGGCTGGAAAGTCTTGCTCTGTTGCCCAGGCTGGAGTGCAGTGGAGCAATCTTCAGCTCACTGCAACCTCTGCCTGTCAGGTTCAAATGATTCTCATGTCTCAGCCACCCAAGTAGCTGGGATTACAGGTGCATGCCGCAACTCCTGGCTAATTTTTTATATTTTTAGTAGAGATGGGTTTTCGCCATGTTGGCCAGGCTGGTCTGGAACCCCTGGCTTCAAGTGACCTGCCTGCCTTAGTCTCCTAAAGTGCTGGGACCATGGGCATGAGCCACCACACCAAGCCTGGGTCTCGATTCTTAAGTGTTCATTACAGCTCTGTCTACTCACTCTGGCCCATTGGTTGGGTAAAAGATGTACCATCCTACGAAAGGTTAGGGGAGATATGCTTTCACTCAAGGAACTTGTCTTCTGGACAATTTTTGAAAAAATTCTGGCCGGGCACAGTGGCTCATGCCTGTAATCCCAGCACTTTGGGAGGCTGAGGCAGGCGAATCACTAGGTCAGGAGATCGAGACCATCCTGGCTAACACGATGAAATCCTGTCTCTACTAAAAATACAAAAAAAATTAGCCAGGCATGGTGGCAGGCACCTGTAGTTCCAGTGACTCTGGAGGCTAAGGCAGGAGAATGGCGTGAACCCAGGAGGCGGAGCTTACAGTGAGCCAAGATCGCGCCACTGCACTCCAGCCTGGGTGACAGAGCGGGACTCCGTCAAGAAAAAAATTCCACACTATTTAATGCTATTTTTTAAATCCCAACATTGAAAATATAGACCATTTTGTAGCTTTTACTTAAAAAATGTAATAGTCTGGTACTCTCTGCATTAAGGAAGTTTCTGTAGGAAAAAAAAAAAAAAAGACATGAACAGCAGGAGCACAGAATCTTAACTATATAAATTTACTTTCCATTGATTGTACCTCTACTGAGCTTGACACGTAATGGAACGTAACACTTTCTTTTGTGGAAATTGTGTTTATAAAACACTAAACTGGTATTTCAAAGCCAGGCTGTACCCAAATCTTGAGAATAGAACTTTTCCACAGGCAAGTCTGTTACTGTAGTACATATGTCTTCATGCTTTTTTTTTCTTGAGACAGCGTCTCACTCTTAACACCCAGGCTGGAATGCAGTGGCACAATCGTGGCTCACTGCAACCTCTACCTCCCAGGCCCAAGCAATCCTCCCACCTCAGCCTTCTCAGTAGCTAGGATCACAGGTGCATGCCATCACACCTGGCTAATTTTTTAAATTTTTGTAGAGATTGGTTCTCCCTGTGTTGCCCAAGTTGGTCTTGAACTCCTGGGCTCAAGCAGTCCTCCCACCTTGGCCTCCCAAAGTCCTGGGGTTACAGGTGTGAGCCACTGTGCCTGGCCTCCTTTATGCTTTTTTTTTTTTTGAGACTGAGTTTTGCTCTTGTTGCCCAGGATGGAGTGTGATGGCGTAATCTTGGCTCACTGCAACCTCTGCCTCCCAGGTTCAAGGGATTATCCTGCCTCAGCCTCCCGAGTAGCTGGGATTACAGGTGTGTGCCGCCACGCCCACCTAATTTTTTGTATTTTTAGTAGAAACAGCTAATTTTTTGTATTTTTAGTTTCACCATGTTAGCCAGGCGGTCTCGAACTCCTGACCTCAAGTGATCTGCCCGCCTTGACCTCCCAAAGTGCTGGGATTACAGGTGTGAGCCACTGCACCCCACCTCCTTTATGCATTTAAAAAAATTTTTTTTGTTGTTTTTTTGTTTGTTTGTTTGTTTTTTGAGACAGAGTTTCACTCTTGTTGCCCAGGCTGGAGTGTAACAGTGTGATCTCAGCTCACTGCAACCTCCACCTCCTAGGTTCAAACAATTCTCCTGCCTCAGCTTCCCGATTAGCTGGGATTACAGGTATGTGCCACCATGCTCAGCTAATTTTTTGTATTTTTAGTAGAGATGGGGTTTCACCATGTTGGCCAGGCTGGTCTCTCTCTTTTTTTTTTTAACAGCTGCACGCTAAAAAAATTTTATGTTGAGTCCTAAGGCTCTAAATTAAAATAATTTTAAAAATTTTTTATTGAGATATAATTCACGTATATTAGAATGTAAAATTCACCATCTTAAAGACTACAATTCAGTGGGTTTCAGTATATTCACAAGATTGTGCAGCCATCACCACTATCGAATTCCAGAACATTTCTGTCACCCCAAAAATAAAACTTTGTACTCATTAGCAGTCACTCCCCATCCTCTACTTCCTGTAGCCCCTGACAGCCACTAATCTGCTTCCTGTCTTTGTGCATTTGCCTATTCTGGACTTTTTATATAAGCAGAATCATATAATATGTAGTCTTTTGTGTCCAGCTTCTTTTCACGTAGCATAATGTTTTTAAGGCTTATTCATGTTGTAGCACATAATAAAAACAATTTTAGAAAATGAAACTAATACTGAACCAATTAAGTATTAATAGAGGTGATTTCTTTCTAAACTCAGGAAGTTGAAAAATTCAAGAGCATCCATTAGTCAACAAGGAGCAGAAAGCAGCAGGAGAAAAGGGTGAAAGATTGGCAGAGGATTGGGGAACAGAAATGTTGACAATGGAAAGAAGAATTAAAAAAATATAAGGAAGGAGTAGAGTAATTGAGCTCTCTGTTAACTGAAATCAGTTTTATGGATAATACTTTTTGAATGTACTTCTTACTTGAAACAAGTCATTCTAGAAACAAGATGATCCTTTTCTGGTCGTTGCATATTCTCTTACTCTCTCATTTAGTTGGCTGCTGGATTCTAGACTTCCCAGATATAGACCCCTTTTGATATTTGACAGAATTGTGCTGGGGTCTCTTCTTAATTTTTGTGGCATCTTTTCTTTACTGTTTGTTTGGCCTTTTGTCTAATGATCTCTATGAGCATCAGGAGACAGTGCTTTCTTCTGAGGCTGCTTCCTCAGCAGTACCTGTGATCCCAAGAATTCCCAGGGAAATGTATTAACTATATGAAATGCATTTTGCCTTCTAGATATTAACTTGGCACAGGCTGGTGTTGGAGTTGGCTTTGTGGATGGCATTTATTTTACTTATTTTAAACCTCCTGCTTATTAGCAACTCTGCTTTAGCACATAAGTTTATCTGAGCAGAATAGACAAAAGCCTGCAAATAGTTTGAATTTAAGATGACTGATGATAGCAGCACTGTGCACTTGATTATCAACTCTGCTTATCTCTGTCCATGGAGGGTAACAGTGGCACAGACAATTAAACCTGTTGTTTGACTTTGGACGGCCTCATCATATTCTGGCATCCTTAGATCTTGCTTATATTACTCCTAAAGACCAAGTTACTTTCATTTCACTGATAGTGGGCAAAGAAAAACCAACCTTAAAAAAAAAGTTTCAGGTTGTGTGTGGTGGTTCATGCTTGTAATCTCAGCACTTTAACAGGCCAAGATGGGAGAACCGCTTGAGCCCAGGAGTTTGAGACCAGCCTGAGCAATGTAGTGAGATGCTGTCTCTACAAAAAATTTAAAAAATTAGCTAGGCATGGTAGTGTGCACTTGTAGTCCCAGCTACTTGGGAGACTCAGGTGGGAGGATTGCTTGAGCCCAGGAGTTCAAGGCTGTAGTGAGCTATGATCACACCACTGCATTCTAGCGTGGTAAGTAAGACCATGTCTCAAAAAAAAAAAAAAAAAAAAAAAAATTACATGGATCATTCACAAGCAGCCTATGTGGTTGCTGGGAGCCAAGGATGTGGTTCTTTGGGCATAGATATCATTGCATGGAGGTAACAGAGTCTCTGTGTATGAGAATGGCTGCTTATTGATCATCAGATCAGAATTGGCAGCTTAATGTCTTGGTAGAAATCACAGATGCTTTTATAGCTCTTAATCTGTACTTTACTGTGAGGCATTTGCCTTTATGTTCTTAAATTAGGTGATTTACTTTCACTGAAAGCTATTTCTTTTATGGAAGTGTTAAAAATGGGACAAAAGAAATAACAGTTACTGCACTAAAAAGGAAAAATTATATATATTATATATGTATATATATAATATATAAAAAATATAGAAAACCTCTGTCCATCCTCTTAGAGCTTAGCCATGCCGTTCTTTAACAACTGTTACTTTTAAGCTCTTGGAGATCCCAGGGGTTGAGATGAAAGCATGAACCCTAAGAAGGGATATTATTTGCCATCACACACCTATATGTGCATCTCACACTAAAATTGTGCTTCTTGAATTTTGATGTGCAGGAGCATCATTTGGGCCCCACCTTTCAGAAATTCCCTGACTTAGTCGATCTGGGAAAGATATAAGAATCTGTGTTTTTCGAGGTCAGGAGATCGAGACCATCCTGGCTAACACGGTGAAACCCCGTCTCTACTAAAAAATACAAAAAAACTAGCCGGGCGAGGTGGCGGGCGCCTGTAGTCCCAGCTACTCGGGAGGCTGAGGCAGGAGAATGGCGTAAACCCGGGAGGCGGAGCTTGCAGTGAGCTGAGATCCGGCCACTGCACTCCAGCCTGGGCGACAGAGCCAGACTCCGTCTCAAAAAAAAAAAAAAAAAAAAAAAAAAAAAAGAATCTGTGTTTTTGTGTTTTTTTTTTTTTTTTTGAGACAGATTGTCGCTCTGTCGCCAGGCTGGCGTGCAGTGGCGCAATCATGGCGCAGTGCAACCTCCACCTCCGGGGTTCAAGCGATTCTGCTGCCACAGCCTCCTGAGTAGCTAGGATTACAGGCATGCACCACCATGCCCAGCTAATTTTTATATTTTTAGTAGAGACAGGGTTTCACCATGTTGACCAGGATGGTCTTGATCTCCTGACCTCGTGATCTACCTGCCTCAGCCTCCCAAAGTTTTGGGATTACAGGCATGAGCCACTGTGCCCAGCCAAGAATCTGCATTTTTAACAAGCCATCAAGTGTTTGTGACAGAGGAGGTCTAGGCTTTAAGAAACACTAGTGGGAGTTTGGGGTTGGGGCAGGAGAGACAGGTCTCAGTGATCCTGCCAGAAGGGAGAGGAGCAGGGAGGGGTGAGGACAAGAGACAGAAGTGAGGGGAGTTCTTAAAGGGAAGTGAAATGTGTCCGAAACAAAATGTGTGTTCAGGTTTGCCTAAGGCTTTGATGGTGTAGATATTATGTGGGAGGTAATTTCTGTTTGTGCTGTGTTTGGCATGGTGCAAAGATTGTAGGTAGGTACCCTGAATAAAAGTATCTGGGCAATTTTAAAGTGTGCAAAGGTCAGCCTCCACTTCAGCTCAGCCTCCCTATGACAGGCTCTAGCTTAGTACAATATTGCCAGTCCGCTCTGGAGTCCAGCGATAGAAGAGGAGGATAAAGAAGAAAGTTTTACATTTGCTAACCACCTCTTCCACTCACATCGATAGTACCCTGCTAATTTTCTCTTTCTGCCCTGAATTCCTATGATGTCAAAGTAGTCTTTTGCATGGAGAGGAATTTAAGCCCTGGGAGAAAATAGGATTTCCCCAAGAGAGAGCAAAAAGAGGAGGCCCGGACATTCAGACATTCAATCAGGCAGGATATACTGGATATCTCCTATGTATAAGGTACTATGTTGGCCTTGAGGGTACAGGGGGAACAAGATAGGCATCATTGTTGCCCTTATAGAGCTTCTAGTTTAGCAGGGGAGACAGACATGTATAGAATCTGTCGTACAACTAATTATTTAATAAAAGTATAATTGTTATAAAGACCTCAAAGGAAATGTATCAGGTGTTGTAAGATCATGTAACAGGTGGTTTTGCTTAGTTGAGGAGAAAAACTTTAGGGGCATGAGGAATTAGAAAGAGCTAGTGAAAAGAAGGTGTAGCAACCAAAGAGGTAGGTGAAGAAACAAATTTGTGGTACATTAAGAAACCAAGAAGGAGGAATTTCCAGAGCATATTTGTGGTCATGAAAGTCAAATGGTGCCATGATGGAAAGGAATATGGGAGTTGAGACTGGTTTGCTACATATGGTGATGAAAACTGTTCTAGAAAAGTTTCAAGATTAATAGGACCAAACACAGATTACAGGTGGTTAACAAATGAGAAGGTGGTGAAATCCTAAGTACTATAATGAGCTCTTACACTCACTTTTTGGCCACTTAACATGAAGTACTTTGTAATATTCTGGCTGTGCTTGCTTTGTCTCCCTAGCTAGATTGACAGCTTCTTGAAGGTTATGATGATAAACCTAGCCCCTAGCACTATATCAACATGTAGCATTAGAGTCACCACCTGGAAATCTAAGACCTTGGATCTATCTGGTGCTGGTTCTGCCACACACAAGCCATGTACCTTGGGCATGATCATCTGTTTCCTCATCTCTAAAATGGTGATATTCTTAACTTTACTATCACTTGGGCTTTTGAAAGGATCAAATAGGGCAGTATATAGAAATGAACTTTGTGAATTGAAAATTAGTATTCTATAGAAGATATTGATAATATTCAGTGAATGACAACAGCTGCTTTACATCGGAAATTCTGTGATAATCAGTTTTTTGTTTGTTTTAGATTTGTTCCTTATATTGGAATTGTGACAATCCTCATGAATGACTATCCTAAATTTAAGGTAAGGGCCTGTATTATTTGTTTTATTAAAAATGTAATCTTTTGGGCCAGGTGCAGTGGCTCACGCCTGTAATCCCAGCATTCTGGGAGGCCAAGGTGAGTGGATCGCTTGAGCCCAGGAGTTCATGACCAGCCTGGGCAACATAGTGAAACCCCGTGTCTATTAAAAAAAAAAAAAAAAAAGTATTAGCCTGGGCGCAGTGGCTCACACCTGTAATCCCAGCACTTTGGGAGGCTGAGGCAGGCGGATCACCTGAGGTCAGGAGTTCGAGAACAGCCTGGTCAATATGGCAAAACCCTGTCTTTACTAAAAATACAAAAAAATTAGCCAGGTGTGGTGGTACATGCCTGTAATCCCAGCTCCTGGGGAGGCTGAGGCATGAGAATTGCTTGAATATGGCAGGTGGAGGTTGCTGCTGCACTCCAGCCTGGGTGACAAAGTGAGACTGTGTCTCAAAAAAAAAAAAAAAAAGAAAATTATTTAAAGAAATGTAATCTTTTGCTTAGTATTGAAAACTTTTAAATGGATTACAGCTAAAAGATGAAAGAATAATTGAGTAGTTTAGTAATATATTCACAAAGACCAGTTTATTAATTAACTCTAAGAACCCTTGAACTTTTCAATGCTTCTCTGACGTGTGGTTCTGTGTTTATTTTCTAGTATGCAGTGCTCTTTTTGCTGGGTTTATTCGTGCTGGTTCATCGTGAGTAAGAAACCTGCCTTGCTGTTCCTGGGAAGATGCCATACTTTTCGTTACTGGATGTTTGGAGTAGATACTGGTCTGTGATTGGTGGAATGGAGAACACACGTGTTGGTGCTTCTTGGTAGCACTGGTTTGCATTAGTTTATGTTTCCACACCAGAGTTTGTGTGGGCGGGCACATGTGCACCACAGAGTGCACTTGAGGGGACTTTCAGTCACAGGATTTCATAATTGTCATTGTCACACTTTCACATTTTTGTACATCAGTGAATTTTTTATATTAAAAGGTTGAGCCAAAGCCCCCAGTGTTTGTATTTTGAAGCCAAGCTTCACTTCTAAAGTGCCTACAGAGACTTGTAAATGAAAATGCAGCTCTGCATGAGTTTGAAACCGTCATACCTCCTTCTAATAGGAATGGCATATACTGAGGTGGTCGTAAGTCTTAACTTTTAAAATTTTAAATAAAAGACTTTGCACATTGAACCCCTTATCCCTGAATTGTGTTTGTTGGGAAAGCTTCTGAAATTTGCCTTCCTTGGCTGGTTCTTAGTACCCCTTGGGGGATATAAAGACTTAGTGTGAACAGTCCTTCAGCTAAGAAGGTTGCTCTGATACTAACAACTGGTTTTTTTTTTTTTCTGTTTTGCGTGTGTGTGTGTGTGTGTGTGTGTGTGTGTGTGTGAAGCAAAAGTAGCCACTGACATTCATAGGAAATCTCTTAGTCATAAAATTGATTCTTCCCATGACTCAGATGTGTATAAACCCAGTTAGTGTTGCTGAGATGTTCAGAAAATCTCACTTGGTTATAAAAAGTCATAACCCTTTCTACACTTGAGGTATTCTCAGCCCTTTCTACACCGTGGCAAGTGTGTGTTAGCATCTAGAGGCAGAGGAAAGGGCTGGAGGACAAGCATTCTGCTTGGTGTCTTTAAACTCTCATTTGTCTGAAGCTGTTCTCTCAAGTGCCTGACTTTGCATTTCTCTAATGCAGACTTAAAGCAGGCAGTTTAAAGTAGTGAGTGCACAACCCAATTGTATGTTTTCTTTTAATATCAAGGCAGTGAGGGAAATAGGGAGTATAGAGTAAATATCTTTTGAGCACCAAATACTCTTAATTCTATCTGTTCTCTTGTATTAATGTGAAGTCTTAAAGTGAGTTATCTGTGTTAGGCCGCTTGAACAGTTTCTATTATTTGTTCAACTGCAGTGGAAATCAGTCTATGCGGTAATGCTAATGGCATGAGAACAGGGACAATTACTCTTCTGAAGCCCTCCCCTGTGGAGAATAGTACCTTCCTAAACCCATTAACCAGGCTTTAGCCTTCCAACTTTGGATATGGGCTCTTAATATTCTCAACAGAATATGAAACTTGGCAAATCACTGCTATAACAAATGCTTTTTTGAACCTGTCTGTGAGGCTTGTATAGTACTTGTATTTTCTCATGAACCAGAAGCTGAACATTCCCTGTGTGGAGTGGCAGAAAATTGCCATTTATTCCATTTTTCCCCCCTTATCACCTGTGGAAGATGCAGTTCACTGCTCAGCCTAATCAGTACACTGGTTTTTGTACTAGCCTTTCTAGGACTACTCTAGGGGAGAAGCAGTGTGCTTTGCTGGCCAAGGTTGGGATCTTAGGGTTCTCTGTGATCCTAGCTTGCCTGAGTGTAAACATCCGTGTAGGCCGGGCGCGGTCGCTCAAGCCTGTAATCCCAGCACTTTGGGAGGCCGAGGCGGGTGGATCACGAGGTCAGGAGATGAGACTATCCTGGCTAACATGGTGAAACCCCGTCTCTACTAAAAATACAAAAAACTAGCCGGGCATGGTGGCGGGCGCCTGTATTCCCAGCTACTTGGGAGGCTGAGGCGGGAGAATGGCGTGAACCCGGGAGGCGGAGCTTGCAGTGAGCCGAGATCGCGCCACTGCACTCCAGCCTGGGAGACACAGCGAGACTCCATCTCAAAAAAAAAAAAAAAATCCATGTACTTGTATCTTCATCTACTCCAGATTTTTCCTCAAAAATGTACTGGGAGGAAAACATTAATACTTTTTTCCCTTGCATATTTTCACAACCAGTTTTATGTAAGTATTATTTTTCCTCCTTTGCTGGATGCAAGCAACAACTAAATTTCTCTAAAAAGGTAATCAAATCATTTAATAATATTTGAGTCACTCCATTAGCCAAAAATAAAAAGATTACTTGTGGGGAGGGATATTAAATTCCCAATTTTTATCTTGTCTAGTGCTAAACATAAGACTTAAAATGGGAGATTTTATTAGCAAATATATCCTAAAAGCTCTTTGCAAATGTGAGCAATGCCAGAGAGGTTTTCTTTGCTAACTGAGTGGCGTGATAAGCTGTTTGAGATTTGGCAGGGCAAGTGGAGAATTGGGAGGGCTCAACCATTGTGAGTGAAAGGAATTGAAGAGGAGTATGAAAACTATCAAACTTTAAATGAGAAATTGATAATGGGATTATCTCTTTGGCTGTTACTTGTCTGCTCTTATACCTCCGGCTAATCAATCTCTTTATATTATTTCCAATGTCTGTCCTCAGCTCTAGTTCCATGTCTCTGTTTTCCTCTGGACACTTCCACTTGATTGTCCCATCTTTAAACTCAAGTTCCTGAAAACTTCCCCTCCAAATTTCATGTTTTATGTGAAGGAATATTCACCTAGATTTGTCATTTCCCTACCATATCTAGCCATGTACTAAATCCTCCATTTACCCCATCATTCCATTCTCATTGCCATCACCTAAATCCAGAAATACTTATTCAGTGGCTCCCTGTTGCTTGTGTACTGGTCCCCCTGCCATGTGCCAGTCTGTGCCTATTTTGGATAATTACCACCTGTTATTAATAATTAGTTTTAGCCTGCCTTCTACTTTCAGAAGTGCTTCTTGTGTGGACCATAAATTGTGTTCATACTACCTTTTCCCTACATTGAATTCAAACTTTGAATTCTGCCAACAGTAAGCATCCTTATGAGTGCAAACATCCTTGTACTTATGTCTTCATCTATCCAGTCCCTCCTCCTCATACACTTATTGGAAGGAAGACATTAATGCTTTCCTCACTTGGGCTGGGCGTGGTGGGTTACAACTGTAATCCCAGCACTTTGGGAGGCCGAGGCGGGCGGATCACTTGAGGTCAGGAGTTTGAGACCAGCCTGGCCAACATGTCTCTACTGAAAATACAAAAATTAGCCAGCTGTGATGGCGTGTGCCTGTAATCCCAGCTACTTGGGAGGCAGAGGCAGGAGAACTGTTTGAACCTGGAAGGCAGAGGTTGCAGTGAGCTGAGATTGCACCACTGCACTCCACCCTGGGTGCTGGGTGACACAGTTAAGACTCCATCTCAAAAAAAAACACTTTTCTCATTCACAACCAGTTGTCTAAAAGTATTATTTTTTTCCTCCTTTCCTGAGTGTTTCCACTTGTATTATGTCATCTTATTTCTGTTTATCTGAGTCTTACCATCTTCACAAGTTCTGCTGTCACTCAGCATTTGCACCCTTACACTGTTTGTTTAAGTTTGTGGATATGACCTCGAGGTCCTTGGCAGATTGTGAGCTCCTCCAGGACAGGAGCATTTCATAGACACTGTACTGTCTTTCCTCAGTAGCCTGAAACAGCATATATTAAGTGTTCAGTATAATCATGCATTGTAGCCAGAGGCAGTAGCTTCAGTTAGCATTGTTGTTGAGCTATTATTTGGAGGCAAAGCATATGAATCATTAAAGTGATCTGTACTTTCCTGTTATTTAGTAAGTACATTTTCTTGGTCTTGCCAAATTTGAATCTGAAAACTTTCTCTGTCCACGGTTCCATTTAAACAGCATGTACCCTTCCCAGATTTTTAACTGTTAATCCTGCTTCCTTCTTTTTTGTATGTGTCCTTAGGCTTAGGCTCTTCTCGTGTCTTCTTTCTTGATGGCAGAAGTATTGTCATTTGTTATTTTTCTTAAGGAATCACAGGCTTCCTTCTTAGAGACCCAGGGCTTGGAACAGAGAAAGTCTCTGTTATCCTGCGTGCATTTCTTGGTATTTGCATAAGTCTTTTACCAAGTCCAGCTAACCTCTCAGAACATGGGGAGGCTGATTTCAGAATCTGAGGGGCAGGCCTCTTATGACATTTGCCACTGTTAAACTTCAGAGATGACCCAGCTGGTTCTAGCTAGGTAAATGGATGTCTACCTTCATCAAGCAGCTCTTTCAGTCAGGATGGCCTGTTCAGGTTGTTTTATGGCCAGGTATATCTTCACCACTATTGTCTCCTGCTAGAACAGTAAGTAATACCAGATAGGCTTTCAGAAGTAAAATAGCAAATATGACTCTTCACACACAACTATGGTGACTGTAAAGCCACCATAGTTATTGTCATTCAATTAGCAAATAAAACCTCTCTGAATGTAGAAAGAATGCTGTGTAACCTAAAAGCATTATCAAAACTAGAATGTGCAGGGCTTACCAGAAAATGGTGAAGATATTGCCTTCCATGTGTCATTCTATGCCCTAAGGATTTTTCCAGCTGCACTCTTACCAGACCTCACATTTTTGCATCCTGGACATTGGTCTTATGGTACAGACATTCTGGCTTTTTTATGCTGGTCACTCTGCCTGGAGTGCCTGGTCACTTCCGTACCTACTAAAAGCTTTCTCATTCATTTAACAGACATTTATTGAGCATCTACTCTGTGCCAGATTTGGGGCTAGGCCCTGGGGATACAAAAATGGTGGATAAGACCATGTCCCTCATGCTCAGTACCTTAACAGGGGCAATGGACATAAACAGGTTTTTCCACATAGGATCTTAAGTATAATGATATTCTTCCAGCAATCACAAAAAAATAAGTAAATAAAAAAAAATAAGTGCGATGATAGAGAGATGCTCAGGGAGCTCCAGAAAGGGGTGTTTCTTACTCCGGATGGAGCTTCTGAGTCCGTGTCATGCTTCCTGCTCCGCACTGTCCTGTACTTTGTTCGTGCTCCTCTCGAACATTGGCCTCAAAGTGGTTTGCCTTATGTGTATCTCTCTCCCCCACCAGAGGGCCAACTCCTGGAGGGCATTAAGACAGTCAGCCTCTGATTCATCCTTTCATATCCACTAGTCCCTACTGCAGTGCTTTGCATATTTTAAACTTATTTATACTGTCTTGTTCCATAAAGATACCTCCAGTACTATGTGGTGAAGTAGAAAATTGAAGAATTCAGGGTTGAGAGAAATGTGGGAGAAGAAAAGGATGAAATCAGAGGTGAGGAGGCCAGGCACAGTGGCCCATGCCTGTAATTCCAGCACTTTGGGAGGTTGAGACGGGCAGAACACTTGAGGTCAGGAGTTCAAGACCATCCTGGCCAACATAGTGAAACCCCGTTTCTACTAAAAATCCAAAAATTAGCCAGGTGTGGTAGCTGTCACTTGTAATGCCTGCTACTTGGGAGGCTGAGGCAGGAGAATCTCTTTAGCCTGAGAGGCTGAAGTTGCAGTGAGCCAAAATCGCGCCACTGCACTCCAGCGTGGACGACAGAGCAAGAGTCTGTCTCAAAAAAAAAAAAAAAAGAAAAGAAAAGAAAGAAAGAAATCAGAGGTGAGGTTAGTACCTACAGGACATATCAAAAGATTCTGTTGTCTACTGGAATAGATCCATAGCTTTGACTCTCAGTCCTTAGCAGCTAATGCAAAGAAGAAACTAGTTATTTATGTGCTTTATGGAATGGGTATAAAATGAGATTAAAAGAAAAAACTTATAATGGTATCTGAAAACCAAGAAATTTCTCTTCTTAAGCATGCTGCATGACTTTTTTTTTTTTTTTTTTTTTTACAAAAACTCCTCTAGCCTAATGATAGAGCTATTTCAGAGAATGTTCCTCAGTGTAGGTATAGTTTGGCAACATCTGCAGAAAAGCTACTTCACAAAAGACCAACTACCCATTTAAACCAGGAATCTTCAACTTTCCTGTAGAACAGCGTTCCTTAATCTTAAAACTCATGGCCTCTTTTGGGAAACAAAAATCTCATACCTCCTCTTCATTCTGAGAAACACTCTCCCACCGCGCCAGTCTATAATATCCAACCTCTTATCCTCATCAGCCAAGAGTATTTGATCTTGCTTTCTCTTAAGTTTGTATTATAGAAACAATAATAACTTCTTTCCCATATACAATTATTATTATATTGAATATGACTTTCAAGCTATATATCCTATCCTTGTTCTACCAATCTTAGGCATTTCTGAAATTCCACCTACTCTTTCTTTTTTTTTGACACGGAGTTTCACTCTTGTCGCCCAGGCTGGAGTGCAGTGGAGCAATCTTGGCTCACTGCAACCTCCATCTCCTGGGTTCAAGTGATTCTCCTGCCTCAGCCTCCCAAGAAGCTGGGACTACAGGCACGCGCCACCATGCCCAGCTAATTTTTTGGTATTTTTAGTAGAGACAGGGTTTCACCATGTTGGCCAGGCTGGTCTCAAACTCCTGACCTCAGGACCCACTAGGCCTCCCAAAGTGTGAGGATTACAGGTGTGCGCCACTGTGCCCAAGTTCCACCTATTCTTTTTCTTTCTTTTTTTTTTTTTTGAGACCGAGTCTCGCTCTGTTGCCTAGGCTGGAGTGCAGTGGAGCAATCTCCACTCATTGCAACCTCCGCTTCCTGAGTTAAAGCAGTTCTCCTGTCTTAGCCTCCCAAGTAGCTGGGATTCAGGTGCTCACCACCATACCCAGCTAATTTTTGTATTTTTAGTAGAGATGGGGTTCACCATGTTGGCCAGGGTGATCTTGAACTCCTGACCTCAGGTGATCCACCCACCTCGGCCTCCCAAAGTGCTGGGATTACAGGCGTGAGCCACCACACCCAGCCCCACCTACTCTTGATTAAGAATCATTTCTCTGAAATTGTTACTTTAATTGGCCTGTCTACTTAGATTGGTAAGCTATATTCCAGATTTAATTCAAGGAGTCTAGAAGAATTTAAACTAGACTTAATGTCAGGCAAGTAAGTAAATTGGCTAGCATCAAGCTTTGATCAAAGCTCTCAGCCTGACAACTTTTTTAAGCCAAAATAGAATGCTGTGTAGAATCCTTTTTCTTGGAATTGGTCAAGAGTTGAGGTAGATGGGCTGACATTTTAGTTGATCAATTTTTGATGTAATAGGCATTTTGCCTGAGTCAGGCACTATTGTGTCAACACCATAGCTGTTATCCAGGGAACTTTTTCCCCCTCTGAGATGGGCTTCATATTTAAAGCAGGCTTTGCGTTTCCCAGGTCCGGCTAATAATAGTGAGTATTTAGAATATGCCAGGAGCTCTGCTAAGTGCTTTATAGTTTATAACAGCTTTTACCTTCTCTATCTAATGAACCTTCTAAATGACCTTCATTTTATAAAAGAGAGAAACCAGGAGAAGTTAAGGGATTTGTCCAGGGTCTTCTGGTCCATGCATGGCAGAGCCAGATTTGAAGTCTGTTGCTTTTACTGTGTCACAATGCTGGATGTCATAACCCAGTTCTTTTACCTTTGTAAAGTCTATTGAAATTCTTTTATTTGCAATAAATTCCACAATTGCAAAGCCCTTGGGAATTCTTTAGAGACTAGGTTTTTCTTGTGCAGATTTGCTCAGATTATTAGTAAGTCTCTTAGAAATAGTGAGATTCTCTGGCAGATTTCCAAGCATTTAAACCTCTTTGGAGATTAAAGAGTATTCATTCCAGTTACAGAAATGTCCCCTAACATACGTGAATATTACACCCAAATAATTAAGAATGCTGGGCCTGGGCTTCTCACTTCCTTAGGTTTTCGTAGCTTTCCTGAGTACTGCACCAGTTAGCTGATCAGCAGCCTTTGTTTTTTAGCCACCATTGGAGTCATGATCAGGTTCTCATTCGGTGTAGGTATTTTCTCTTTTTTAAATATTGCCTTTAAGAAAACATTTTGTTAGCCAGGCGCAGTGGAGGCTGAGACAGGAAAATTGCTTGAGCCTGAGAGGCAGAGGTTGCAGTGAACCAAAATTATGCCATTGCACTCCAGCCTGGGCAACAGAGCGAGACCTTGTCTCAAAAAAAGAAAAAGAAAAAGAAAATGTTTCATATTTTGGCAATTTTGATTTACGAAAGATTTCCCTTTTGAGGTTACTGTTCTGATTTTATAACTAATCCCTATGTGTTCCCTCTGAGTTTAAGAAATTGTATCCAATATCCTTGATTCTCCCTTAAAGATTCTGCTGTTTTCCTGGTTCTCTGGTCCCTTCTTCACTCTGAAACTAAAGAGTAGGACCTGAGATACCCCAGGATGTTTCTTTTCATCTCCCCAGCCCATACAGTTGGAGATTGTGCTCAAAGATTTGCCAAAATAGAGATTTTACACCAAGCCTGTCCAACCTGCAGCCCTCGGGCCACATGCGGCCCGGTAGCTTTGAATGTAGCCCAACACAAATTCGTAAGCTTTCCTAAAACAGTAAGAGATTATTTTGTGTGTGATTTTTTTTTTTTTTTTAGCTTATTGGTTCTCATTAATGTTAGTGTATTTTATGTGTGGCCGAAGACAATTCCTCTTCTTCCAGTGTGGCCCAGGAAAGCCAAAAGATTGAACACCCCTGTTTTACACATCCTGTTGTGACAACCCTAGGTTTCCTGTCATTTATTTTCTCTTTCTTTCCTTCTTTCTTTCTTTCTTCCTTTCTTCCCCCTCCCCCTATTTTTTTTTGAGGCGGACTTTTGCACTTGTTGCCCAGGATGGAGTGCAGTGGTGCGATCTTGGCTCACTGCCGCCCTCACCTCCCAGGTTCAAGCGATTCTCCTGCCTCGGCCTCCTGAGTAGCTGGGATTACAGTCATGGGCTACCACACCCAGGTAATTTTGTATTTTTAGTAGAGATGGGGTTTCACCATGTTGGCCATGGCTTGTCTCAAACTCCTGACCTCGGATGATCTGCCCGCCTCGGCCTCCCACCGCACCCGGCCTCTTTTCTTAAGAGACAGTGTCCGCCGGGTGCGGTGGCTCACGCCTGTGATCCCAGCACTTTGGGAGGCTGAGACAGGCAGATCACGAGGTCAGGAGATGGAGACCATCCTGGCTAACATGGTGAAACCCTGTCTCTACTAAAAATACAAAAAATTAGCTGGGCGTGGTGGCGGGCGCCTGTAGTCCCAGCTACTCAGGAGGCTGAGGCAGGAGAACGGCCTGAACCCCGGAGGCGGAGCTTGCAGTGAACCAAGATCGCGCCACTGCACTCCAGCCTGGGCTATAGAGCGAGACTCCGTCTCAAAAGAAAAAAGAGACAGTATCTTGCTCTGTCGCCCAGGCTGGAGTGCAGTAGCAGGATCACAATTCACTGCAACCTCAAACTCCTGGGCTCAAGCAGTCCTTCCCGTCAGCCTCCTGTGAAGCTGGGACTACAGGCGCATACTACCATACTCAGGTAATTTTTTTATTTTTTATTTGTAGACACTGGGCTTCACTATGTTGCCCAAGCTGGTCCTGAACTCCTGGCTTCAAGCGATTCTTCTACCTCAGCCTTCCAAGTGCTGGGATTGCAAGAATGAGCCACTGCTCCTGACCTGCTTTTCCTTTTCTCTGTTGTCCTCTGTACTTCTCATGTGTTTGAAGTATACACTCTGGCTTTCTCCATTTGTTTAATTTCTCTGAAATTAACATGCTTTGTACTTGAGTTAACTCATCTGTAAAAGAGACATAACTCATCTGTAAAATAGGTGTAATAATGAAGCAATGGGAGGATCAAGGGAGCATGCAGGTAAGGACTTTTGGAAAACAACAAAAAAGATTGAATTGTGAAAAGGTGTTACTCGTAATCAATTCCAATGTAATGAAAATATAGCAAAAACATTAATATATTTATGTCCTTTATTTCAAGCTATTTTTTCCATTATTTTAAAAATTATCTTTCTATTTTTATAAAAATGTTTATTTAATAAATAATAAATAATTATTCTTTTCTTTTTTCTGTATGTAGACTGGAGTAATATTTTTTTTTTTTTTTTTTTTCTGATAGAGTCTCACTTTGTTGCCCAGGTTGGAGTGTGGTGGCATGATCTCAGGTCACTGCTACCTCCACCTCCCAGTTTTAAGTGATTCTCCTGCTTCAGCCTCCTGCATAGCTGGGACTACAGGTACATGCCACCACACCTGGCTAATTTTTGTATTTTTAGTAGAGATGGGGTTTCACCATATTGGCCAGGCTGGTCTCGAACTCCTGACCTCAAGTGATCCACCCATCTCAGGCTCTCAATGTGCTAAGATTATAGGTGTGAGCCCCGGCTCCCGGCTGTAATATCCATCCTTTGTGTGTGTGTGTGTGTGTGTGTGTGTGTGTGTTGAGACAGAGTCTCGCTCTGTAGCCCAGGCTGGAGTGCAGTGGCCGGATCTCAGCTCACTGCAAGCTCCTCCTCCCGGGTCCACACCATTCTCCTGCCTTAGCCTCCGGAGTAGCTGGGACTACAGGCGCCCGCCACCTCACCCAGCTAGTTTTGTTTTTTTGTTTGTTTTGTTTTGTTTTTTTGTATTTTTCAGTAGAGATGGGGTTTCACCATGTTAGCCAGGATGGTCTCAATCTCCTGACCTCGTGATCCACCCGTCTCGGCCTCCCAAAGTGCTGGGATTACAGGCTTGAGCCACCGTGCCCGGCCCCATATCCATTCTTAATCACTATTTTTGATGAAGCAATTTTATTATTAAAAAACTTGGTGCACTTTAAATGTTTTCCTGGTGTTAGGTATGATAGGATTTGCCATGTATCTTTCACCCTTTTAGTTACCCCATGGGTTGTTTTGTGAACCTGCCTCACATTTTCTGTGCATGTCCTTGAATGTTGTAGAATCATAGGAGGGTCAAGAGTGGGTTCTGAAGAGCTTCCCCATGTACCACCATTCAATTCAATGCTAGCCTTTCCCCACGGAGTGGAGGCCTTTGGACTTCTCTTGCCACCAGAGTGGACTTAGGGAACAGGCAGTTGGCATTTGAGGTCTTCATGCTAAACTCAGAGCCTAGCACTCCCTTGAGCAAGCCACCTTCTCCCCTGTGCCTCCCATTTTTTCCCCTAAGGTAAAGTGAGTGCTCCTAAGTCTGTGGAGGTGCTCCCCTGCTGTTTTCTCCAGGGTCCTCAGAGCCCCCCCCTTTTTTTTTTCTGTAGTAGGCTGACAGATCAAATGGTCCCAAGGGTGCCTGGGGCCAGCCTCAGAGCTGTGGTTGCAGCTGTGAACCCAGGCTGTGTCAGAGGAAGCTTGGCTTAAGTATAAACTCAGAAGAACTCAAGGTCCAGTCACCTGTGGAAGAGAGGTGAAACTCGAAATGCAGTGCCTGCTCCCTCTCCCTCCTGAGATATCGAAACCCAACTTGGTGTTGAAATTTGAGATGGTACAATGGGAGTGAGTGTAGTTTAAGGAGAGTTGTATCTGCGCTGCATAGATTTGGGGGCCTGATGCAGTGGTCCAGACAGACCTGAAATCTGATTCCAGTGGGATGTCTGGGAAAGTGGCTAAACCTCTTAGCTCGTTCCCACCTATAAAATGAGGAGAGCGAAACCTACCAAATGAGAAGAGAGAAACCTACCAAATAATATTCCTTTAAGCATTTAAGTGATGCAGCACTCAATCAATACCAGCTTCTGTGTGTTCACTCTAATTTCTATATCCATGGACTAGAGAAGATAGGATGGGGGCTTGATGGATGCAGAGGAGCGGGGGGCGGGGGGGTCACAAAGGAATGATTACCGGAAGGTGATAAGAGCTATATCTGTACACCATGGCTAAGCTGTGACAAGAAAGCAGAGAGGTGTAAATGCCAGAGTGGGAGGTGAGAAGCACGGAGATTGGGGGGAAAGCCAGGGCCAGAAATGAAACGTCCCTGTCCTGTGTGTCATGCTCCTGGAAGCTGGGCCTCCAGCTGGGCATGGCAGCCAGTTTTTCATGTGAGCTTCCCCTTTTAGGATGGGGATCCACAGAGCTAGCAACTTTGCTGAGCTAGATACTAGCAAGAGTCCTAGAAGCAGGTCCCATTATCAAGCCAGATGGGAGTAGGTTCTGGCATAGCCATGCTGTTCCGTGTTCCAGAGGTATCCAGAGTCCAAGGGGTGGTCTGCGCCCTGCTCCTCCATCACTCTCTCCTTTGTATACTTGTCTCTTCAAGGAGATGGTTAACTCCCTTGGGAGCAGGGAATTATCTGTCACCCCTCTTCTTGTGTCTAGTGTAGTGCTCTGAACAATGAGTTTCGGTTAATTAAGCAAACATAAATGTATTATTCTGGAGCACAGTGTCTTCCTCTGCTCATTATATGATGCCACTGATCAAGAAGTTCTTTCCAAGGAAGTCCAGACAGCTCCTGGGGAGAACAAAGTGTCAGATGTGAGAGGGCAGGTCCTACAGGATTGTTGCTTCCTGCCACAGAGTACGTATGCTAAAACATGTAAAAAAAATTAGGGCAGTGTGGTTATTACCATTTTACAGTTGAAGAAAGTGAGGTTCAGCCGGGTCACAGCTTGTACATGGACTCCTGGGTGCAGTGCAGTCTTGGGTGCAGTGCTCTTTCCACTTCCTTGACCCAGAGGTCGGCTTCCTGCCCATAAGCCAGGCCCTGCAGCTGGATGCCCATTCCTCAGAAGCGGCCCTTTGTCCCACCCTCCATCAGTCTGCATTCCCATCCTGAGCACTTACTGTGTACCAGAACATTGCCAGACTGTGGTGCTGGCTGTGAGAGGGCAGACAGCAAGGTGAACACGGATCAGATTCCCCCAACGGGCGGAGGTGATGGGGATTAGTTTATGGAAGTCCTTTGGTGCCTAGCACTTGGCTGGACACTGTAAAAATGCCTCTGTTAGCCTGGGCAACCTAGCGACACCCAGTCTCTCGGGGGCGGGGGGCGGGAAGCCAGGCATGAAGGCGTGTGCCTGTGGTCCCAGCTTCTGGGGAGGCTGAGGCTTGAGCCCTGCCCTGGAGGTTGAGTTTGCAGTGAACCGTGATCGCGCCACCGCACTCCAACCTGCACGATACTGCCAGATCCTGTCTCAGAAAAAAGAAAAAGAAAAGAAAAGAAAAAGGCTGCTACCCGGGAGGAGAACTCCTCGCCCGACCTCTACCCTCATGAAGAGAGGCTCAGAGGGCTGAGAAAGCCGTGGGACAGTGGCAAGGCAGGGCCAGGGGAAGCAGCTTTGCCGCCAGGGCCGGGCTCCTGCTTGCCCGGTGCCTTGTGCCCGGTCCTTAGCCTGAAGGTGGTGGGCTTCAGCCAGAAGCCCCTGGCGGAAGCGGTGCCTGCGTGCGGTTCAGAGTGTGGGTGTGCAGGTCTATGGGCGACCCAAAAGGGGTGCCCCTGCCCGGTAACCTAGCGTGAGGGTGGGGAGGGCGGCGGGCACGCAGCACGGCTTGGCTGCTCAGGGCAGGCTCCGCCCCCAGGGGCGCGGGTTTAAAAGGAGGGAAGGCAGCCCGGGGGCCGAGCGGCCGGGAAGCGCGCCGGAACGGAGCTGCTGCCCTGGCACAGCCATGGCCCGGCGGGTGGGGGGTGCTCGGCTGCTCAGCAGCCTACTGCTCTTTGCCCTGCTCGCTGCCGAAGTCGCCCCGCTCAGCTGGGATCTCCCGGAGCCCCGCAACCAAGCCGGCAAGATCCGAGTGCACCCGCGGGGCAACCTCTGGGCCACCGGTAAGTCTTCGCGGACTGGGCAAGCAAGTGCCCCTCATCCTACTCAGATCCCATTTCCTTCTCAACCCTCTGGCCTGTCCTCAGCCACGGACACTAGTGTCGGAGCAGGTGGGAAACCCTGGGGCTCATCTAATTTAATAGATGTGAACTTGAGACCTGGACAGGTCAGTGACTTGGCTAAGGTCGCGCAGCCAGTTTAAGACAGGGCTGGGCTAGATCCTAAATCCCACTGCCAGCCGGTGCCCCTTACCTTAGGCAAGACTTTACCGAATCTTCTAACCGCTGATGTGGTTTTGCTGCACCTCCACTTTCCAGGCACCTGGCTTCACTCTCCACTTCCTACCCTGCCCTTTCTCGTCCCTTGTCCAAGCAGGCCACACAAGTAGCAGAGTTTCTCCCTGACCCTGGACCATTCCACCCTCCTTCCAGCTGTGTCATCCTCTCTACCTGTTCAGGAAAAGCTGAGGGAGCAGGCTTTGCCACCATCCAGACACCTTTGTGGCTCCTTGGTGAGGTGGAAGGACCAAGAACAGGAAGGTTAAGTATCTTCCTGCCACAACAATGGACACGTGGGAGAGATGAGGAACTTTCCCCCTGAGGTAGGATCCTCCCTGCTTGACTTCCTTGTGCCGGACACCTCCTTTCTAGGTCACTTCATGGGCAAGAAGAGTCTGGAGCCTCCCAGCCCATCCCCATTGGGGACAGCTCCCCACACCTCCCTGAGGGACCAGAGACTGCAGCTAAGTCATGATCTGCTTAGGATCCTCCTGCTAAAGAAGGCTCTGGGCATGAGCCTCAGCCACCCCGCACCCCACATCTAGGTGAGCCAGCCCCCACTCCAGTGTCAGGAGGGCCCAGCTGGGGCCATCCCTGGATCCTGCATGGGAGGAATTACCACCCAGTCCTGTATTAGGGTGTGACTGTCTGACCAGGACATTATGGGTGTAGACCCCAGAAAGCCAGGGTTCCAGGCTTTTCCCTCTTGAGGCAGAGCTCAAAGGAGGAACAGTCCAGAGAAAGTAAGCTGACCTTCCTGGCAGACCCCATGGGGCAAGAAGTAGGGAAAGAAGTTCCCCTGACTCATCACCCAGTCTAAAGTAACAGACTGGGATCATCAGCCTTTTGGAGAAGGACCTTTCTCCCTCAGTCCCCACAGTCTTGTCCCACCCGTGCTGTTCCCCGCTGCATTAGTCAAGTCCACCTTTGCCGTGCCCTGTGTGTGCTTGTGGCCGAACTGGGACCCTGAGGCCCAGAGAGAGAAAGAGAAGTCAGTAGCCAAGACAGAGTCTGGACCTTGTTCACCTTGACCAGAGCTCTTCCCATTCTCTCATCTGCCTCAGCATCCAGTGGCAGGGTTTAGCAACTTCAGTGCGTTTGACATTCTAGGCTGGATCATTCTTTCTTGTGAGGGCTGACCTGTGCATCACGGGATGTTTAGTGGCATCCCTGGTATCTACCCACTAGATGCCAGTAGCACCTTCCCCCCACCCCATCAAGTTGTGACAACTGAAAAGATCTCCAGACATCACCAGATGTCTGCTGGGGGAGAGGGCCCCAAATCATTATTGGTTGTCAATCACTGATCTATGGGATTCAAGGCTCCAAAGCTGGAGAGCCAAACCAGCCTTAAAGTCTAGCGCAGCTGAGTGGCAACTCCTCCATTCCCTGCTCCTGGTGCTGTCCTTACTGCACACCACCCTCCCTGGCCCTGCTGCTGTGTGCAGAAGGCAGTGTGATGTGGTAGAATGTGGGTTCTGACTACAACGTGCTGGGCTCATAACCTAGCTACTTCGTAGCTCTGTGACCTTATAAATGTCCCTTAACTTCTCTAAAGCCTCATATTCCTCACCCACAAAATGAAGATAATAATAAGGCCCATCTCCCATTAAATGAGACCATTTATGTCAAATGCTCAGCACGGTGCCTGGCTCATAGGCAGCCCTTAGTAGATAGGAGCTCTTACCAGTCTGTGAGCTCCCTGGCAGCACCTGTTGTGGACTTGCCTTCATATCCCCCACTGTGCCTACAATATAGTGTGTGCATTTTGAAGGGAGAGGCATTCCCTAGAAAAGGTCCAACCCAGCCTCAACTGACATCCCTGACTTCCTGAGGCATAGAACCAGCAGCCCCTAAGGACCTCAGATGTAAGGCCTAGGAGCTTGGGCTGGCTGAGTCTGAAGGGAAACAATACCACCTCTAGTGCCCTTGGTTTTGAAGCTCGGACACATGCAGACCAACTAGAGAATCTCAGAAGCAGCAGTGCCTAGGTCTGGGGCTTCAGAGTGAGGTCTGGGGCAGAGTTGGGGTAGGGGAGTGAGGACTACAGGACGCTGCCCAGCAGCAGGCACTGTACTTGAATTTACTTCCATGATCTCCTTTGACTGTCATGACAACCCTGGGTGGTTGGGGCTGTGTTCTGAGAAAACTTTTGCCCCTGACCCCTCCAAGGCAATTCAGGGTGCTCTGCCTCAGCTGACAGCCTGCCGGTGCCCACCTCTGCAGACATCTGGCACTTAGGAATGGCAGGATGCCCCTATCATTATCAGGAACCCCTCCCTGACTCAATTCTTCTGTATGTTTCTCTTCAGTACAGGAGGCTGCTGGTACAAATACTTCAGAAATGATACCAATAATGGGACAGACACAACAGCGTGGCTTAGATTGTGCCCACCCAGGGAAGGTGCTGAATGGGACCCTGGTGATGGCCCCATCTGGATGTAAATCCTGAGCCCAATATCTGTTACTCCATTACTGTGATTTCTGGTTGGGTCACCAGAAATATCGCTGATGCAGACACAGATTATGTTCCTGCTGTATTTCCTGCTTCCATGTTGAATTTGTGAATAAAACCTTGCTCTTTACATACAATGCCTGGTCCTCTCCTTCTACCCATCTTTTAGGGGCTAGGAGGGAATGGGGGCTGGCAGAGTGTTCAGTGAGATGGGGCTGGCTCCAAAAAGTCCACAATACTCCATGCCATGGCACCAGCCTGCCACTGACTCTGGACTCCTACTCGTCCACTCATTCAGCAAACAAATAACGCCTGTTGTATGCCAGGTTTCGTGCCAGGCGCCGGGTTCTACTCTCACCTCTGCCACCCACTGCCGCAGGCAAGTGTCACTAGTTTCTTTGCTAGTAAAAGGGGGCTGCAGACACTACACTGCCGGGCTTGACTCAATCTTCACGCCGGGCTTGGAGCGGAGCGCCGAGTTGGGATCCAGACCCTGCCGGCCGCCTACTCTCTTCTCTGGCCGTCAGTAGGGTTGCCAGCGTTAGCAAATAAAAATACTGGACACCCAGTTAAATTCGAATTTCAGATAAACATTAATTTTATCTAATAAAATGTACCAAATATTGCATGAACATACTCGTAGGAAAAAAATTATTCACCGTTTTTCTGAAATTCGAATTTAACCGGGCGGTCCTGTATTATTTCTGGCCTCGGAGCATTGATTGCCCCTCTCTTGGGCTGCAAACACCCGGCCCTAAAACGGGCGATCATTTGGTCCTCAAGGCCTGCTCGGAGCTGACAGCCGGGAAGTCCCGATTTCAGGTCACTTTCCCGTAGCTTTCGCAAAGAAAACCCGTAACCCACCCAGTCTGGTGCGCAGCTCTGCCTCTTGACCCCGCCCTTAACGGGAGGCCCTGCCCACATGTCGCGAGAGCCGCGCGGCCCCGAAGGCTCTGAAGCGGAAGTGAGACGCCGGAAGCGGCCGTTGCCATGGATCCTGAGGAGGACTGGCTGGTGGAATCCTTGCGCTTGTAAATCATGCGGGCTGGGAGACGGGAGCTGGGCCCGAATCTGGCCTGGCGGGCGGATGGGTGCAGGTGGAGGCACGTTGGAGATCCTGGTGCACAGTGGGCCAGCTGTGGCCTCGGGGCTCTCGGCGGCGGAGGACTCCGCCTGGGCCTAGGCCCCCATCTTTAGGAAATGGCTCCTTCCTGCGTGCGTGTGTTGTGAGATTACTAGTAAGAGCCTGGCTTGTGAAGAAGCAGTGCCCAGTTAGTTTGCGCCAGCCTCTGAGTTCAGCTCAGAACACAAATGACCTCATTGATTCTCATGTCAACCTTGGGAGTTCAGTTCTGAGTTCAGCTCAGAACACAGATGACCTCATTGATTCCTCATGTCAACCTTGGGAAATCTGGGTACCCTGGGAGGTCCACACATGAGGACAGAGGCTCAGGGACATCAACAGACTGGCCTGGTCCCAGAAACAGGGAGTAAAATGCGAAGCAAACTCGGTCCCACGTCTTCCTGACTCCAGAGCTTGGGCCACTGAACTATGCGGCTGCCATCTTGGAGTTATCTGAGCTGTGAAGTGCTGTGCATCGTGTGATTCTATGTCCCTTTTGTGCAGGTACGAGGATTTCTATGCATTCGACCTCTCAGGAGCCACTCGAGTCCTTGAATGGATTGATGACAAAGGTGGTATACCTTCCTGGCCCTGAAGGAGAGGGAATTTCACTCCTGAGCTGGGTTTCAGGAGCTAAGCCTAGAGGGACCCAACCCACTCTTCTGGGCACCTGAGAGTCACTTGTAGCAATTTGATGCCCCATCAGCACTAATATTCCTTTTATTAAGATCTTTGACCGGGAGCAGTGGTTCACGCCTGTAATCCCAGCATTTTGGGAGGCCGAGGTGGGCAGATCACCTGAGGTCAGGAGATCGAGACCAGTCTGGCCAACATGGTGAAACCCTGTCTCTACTAAAAATACAAAAATTAGCTGGGCGAGGTGGTGCACACCTGTGCACCACCAGCTACTGGGGAGGCTGAGGCAGGAGAATCACTTGAACCCAGGAGGTGGAGGTTGCAGTGAGCCAAGATCATGACACTGCATTCCAGTGTGGCTAACAGTGAGACTGTCTAAAAAAAAAAAAAAAAATCTTCAGGCTGGGCACTTCAGGAGGCTGAGGCAGCGGGCAGACTGCTTGATTCCAGGAGTTTGAGACCAACCTGAGCAAGGAAACCCTGTCTCTACAAAAATTACAAAAATTAGCCGAGCATGGTGGCCCACGCCTATAATTTCAGCTACTCCGAAGGCTGTGATGGGAGGATCACTTGAGCCTGGGAGGTTGAGGCTGCAGTGAGCTGTGATCAGACCACTGCACTCCAGCCTGGCTGACCCGGCGAGACCTTGTCTGAAAAAAAAAGAAAACCAGATACTCAATTCCTCCATACAAGGCTGCACACTGAAGGAATTTATCCTTACTTTGGGGGATTGGGTGGAGTTTATAGACCTATCCATGGTCTGCAGTCTTTCTAACAATTTGTCACAGCTACCTCTGCTTCTTTTTCCAGGAGTCTTTGTTGCTGGCTATGAAAGCCTGAAAAAGAATGAAATTCTTCATCTGAAATTACCGCTCAGACTTTCTGTAAAGGAAAACAAGGTAACTTGAAATATAAATGCTGAGTATGTCGACTTTTATTTATTTATTAAATATTTGTGGTGCTCCTGTTATCTACCAGGTATTGTCCTGGATACTGGAAAGACAGCAAGCGCTAGGCCTGCCCTTTTAGTCTAATAGAGGGAGGCAGATATGCACAGAGATCAATGCTGTAGAATGTCTCGTGGTTTACAGAGGGCTATCAGAGGAAGAGGTGGGTTATACTTTATCAGAAATAGATTTAGGGAGCGATTAAGGATATAGAGGGCAGTTGAAATGCTCAGAGTGGTTAAAGTCACCTAGTGAATGTGTGGTATGTAAGGAGTGAGGAGAATATAGTGAGGACAGAAACTCAGGGAACACATTTAAAGGATGAGTACAGGAAGATGAACCCCCAAAGAATACTAAGAAAGAATAGCCTCTGAGGTAGGGGAATCTCAGATAAGGCGAATGTTTCTGAAGCCAAGAGAAGAGAACTTCTCAAGAAGAAAAGAGTTAGTAGCTGTCTAGAATTCCAATAAAATCATTCAGATGAGGAATTGAAGGCCAGGCACAGTGGCTCACGCCTGTAATCCCAGCACTTTGGGAGGCCGAAGTTGGGCGGATCACAAGGTCAGGAGTTCGGGACCACCCTGACCAACATGGTGAAACCCCATCTCTACTAAAAATACAAAAATTAGCCAGGTGTGGTGGCGTGTGCCTGTAATCACAGCTACTCAGGAGGCTGAGGCAGGAGAATCGCTTGAACCTGGGAGGTGGAGGTTGTAGTGAGCTGAGATCGTGCCATTGCACTCCAGCCTGGGCAGCAGAGCAAGACTCTATCTCAAAAACAAAACAAAAATCATTCAGATGAGGAATTGAAGAGTTCATTCATAAGACTGGCAATTGGGAAGCTCTTGGTGACCTCTGCTACAGGATTTTTGCTGGTGATGGTTAGGCCCAAAGACTAAAAATGAAGAGGAAGCAGAGTCAGGAAATGTAGGGAAGGAAGAAGCTAAAGCAGCAACTAGTTGGAAACACAGATCTGAGGGAAGGTTTCCTAAACACAGAGGCTTCAGCAGAGTTACAAGTTGTGGGAAAGTAACCCTCGAAGAGGGAGAGGGTGAAAATGAGGGAATATCACAGGGAACATGCTCCTGCTTCCAGGAATAGAAGATGAGGATAGATCAGGAGTCCAGGGGATGCTATTAGTCATCAGAGGACAAGGGAGGAGTGAGGCATACAGGCAGATGACCTTGTAGGGCCACGTAGGGGCAGGAATTGGAGTGTTTGCTCCTGAATTCCTTTTTGTTCGAGACAAGGGCTTGCTCTGTCACCCAGGCTGGAGTGCAGTGGTGCGATCCTGGCTCACTACAGCCTCAACCTCCCATGCTCAAGTGATCCTCCCGCCTCAGCCTCCCGAGTAGCTGGGACTACAGGCATGCACCACCATGCTTGGCGAATTGTTAAATTTTTTTGTAGAGATGAGGTCTCGCGATGTTGGCCAGGCTGGTCTCGAACACCTGGCTTCAAGTGATCCACCTGCCTCGGCCTCCCAAAGTGCTGGGATTACTGGCATGAGCCATCACTCCTGGCCCCACATTTCTTTTTTTTTTTTTTTGAGACAGGATCTCACTCTGTCACCTAGGCTGTAGTGCAGTGGCGTGATCTCAGCTCACTGCAACGTCTGCCTCCTGGGCTCAAGCCATCCTCCCACTTCAGGATCCCAAGTAGTTGGGACCACAGGCATGTGCCACCACACCAGGTTAGCTTTTGTATTTTTTGGTAGAGACAGAGTCTTGCCAAGTTACCCAGGCTGGTCTCGAACTCCTGAGCTCAAGCAATCCTCCTGCCTCCCAAAGTGCTGGGATTGCAGGTGTGAACCACTGCACCTGGCCTTTTTTGTTTTGTTTTGTTTTTAAATTATTTAATGAAATAAGAAACAATCCGAGCGTGGTGGCTCACGCCTGTAATCCCAGCACTTTGGGAGCAGGAGACTGAGGTGGGCAGATCACTTGAGGCCAGAAGTTCAAGACCAGCCTGGCCAACATGGTGAAACGCCATCTCTATTAAAAATAAAAAAAATTCGGCCAGGCACGTGGCTCACGCCTGTAATCCCAACACTTTGGGAGGCTGAGGCGGGCGGATCATGAGGTCAGGAGTTTGAGACCAGCCTGGCCAATATGGTGAAACCCCATCTCTACTAATAATACAAAAATTAGCCGGGTATGGTGGCATGCCTGTAGTCCCAGCTACGCGGGAGGCTGAGGCAGAAGAATCGCTTGAACCCGGGAGGTGGAGGTTGCAGTGAGCCAAGATCACACCACTGCATCCAGCCTGGGTGACAGAGCGAGACTCCGTCTCAAAAAAAAAAAGAAAAAAAAAATTAGCTGGGTGTGGTGGTATATGCCTTTAATCCCAGCTACTCAAGGGTGGCTGAGGCACCAGAGAATCCCTTAAACCCAGGAGGCAGAGGTTGCAGTAACCTGAGATGGCGCCACTGCACTCCAGCCTAGGTAACAGAGTGACACTCTGTCTCACAAAAGTAAGTAAATAAATTTATCTTAGGGCATCACCATGGTATGAAGTTGGGTCGAATTGTTTAGAATAGAAGAGGCCGAGAGGCTAGACAAGGACATAGAAAAACACTGCTCAGACTGGGAGAGGCTAGATCCCATGCAGATGTGGCCCAGTTTTTATCATAGCCTGAGGACCACCCTACCAGGGCCATTAGGAGTGCTGGCTAAAATGCATATTCCTAGCATACTTCCCAAACATACTGAATTAGAATCTCAAGAGAGAAAGCTCAGGAAAAATGCCAAGTTTGTAGATTGACATGGTGGCTCACGCCTATAATCCCAGCACTTTTTGAAGCTGAGGCGGCAGACTGCTTGATACCAGGAGTTCAAGTCCAGCCTGGACAACATGGCAAGTCTGTCTCTTCACAAAATTTAAAAAGTTAAAAAAGACCAGGCATGGTGGCTCATGCCTGTAATCTCAGCACTTTGGGAGGCTGAAGCAGGCGGATCACCTAAGGTTGGGAGCTCAAGACCAGCCTGGGCAACTTGGCGAAAACCCATCTCTACTAAAAATACAAAAATTAAATGGGTGTGGTGGTGCACACCTGTAGTCCCAGCTTCTCAGGAGGCTGAGGCAGGAGAATAGCTTAAACTGGGGAGACGGAGGTTGCAGTGAGCTGAGATCACGCCACTGCCCTCCAGCCTGGGCTACAGAGTGACACTCTCTGTCTCAAAAAAAAGTTAAAAAAAAAAAAAAAGCCAAATTTGTACTCATAAAACCCAGAGGCTACAGAAGCTATCATCTTCCCCATCTCCAGTCAGGCTTGAGTCAGGGGTTCACCCAGACTGAGCCTCGCTGTGAGAAGTGATTTACGTCCCTGCTCACCACCAGGTTTGCCTTGTTTCTTCTATGGCCACCTCCTTTTCCCTTGCCTCTCGTTCCTTACATGGAGATAGTAGAGGCTAGTGGCCAACAGTATGGACTTGGGCTAGAGAGACTTTGGTTCAAATTCACAACTTAATACCTGCATGACCTTAGAAAAGTGGCTGAAGCTCCTTGTGTCTTAATTGTGTCATTTGTACAATAGGGATAATTATAGTACCTATATCATAGGAGGTTGTAAGAATTAAATGTGATAAAGCGCCTGACACAGTGAACACTGATAAGTTGTCATTGTTAATTTTTATTGTTAGAGGAATCCACCTGGTTTCCAGCAGGAGAATGGAGGGAGAAATGGGGATGTGTCCACTGCTTTCTTTGATGAAGCTGTTAAGCTTCTCTGGCTTCTCTAGGAAGGCCTGGAGTATAATGCTTGTGCTGTAGTAAAAGGGGCTAGTGAAAGGCTAGAAGGGTTTTGGATGTGCAAAGGAAAAAGGAAGCTGTATGTGTAGGCAGCTGAGACCAACATTGCCAAATACCAGCACACCAACGCCCTATCACCAGCTGAGTGGCTTCCATGGCCTCCTGCCAGGCTGGGACCTGACTCCTCACTTAAGAGTTCCTCTGAAATGTTCATTTGAAGAACTGGCTCTGATTGGCTACTCCTTTGTATTGTAGGGCTTATTCCCAGAAAGAGATTTCAAAGTGCGCCATGGAGGATTTTCAGACAGGTCTATCTTTGATCTAAAGCACGTGCCACATACCAGGTATGGTCAATTCTGTGATCCAGACCATCCACGCAGGATGGGATGCCTGAGGGGTATTCTGCCTCCTCGTCTCCATTCCCACCCCCTCAGCACACGGGCACATGTGAGTACACAAGTGTGTGCACAGATACGCCCAGATTTAGAATACAAAGAAACCACTGCTGTGGCTTCATAGCCCCCCAGAACCCTTTGACTATTGTAAGAAACAGGTCTACCGTAGTTGCTCCAGGGAATAGAAACGGGACAGAAGGATGCTCTTCTGTTGCTCTTGGGTGATAATTGCTTAGTTGGGAGAGGCTAAGAGTCTCTGGGTCAGGTTGTGTTTGGCCCCATACTGGTGTACTCTCTAGGTTACCATCATGACACATGGAAGCTTAGGCTCAGTCTCCCTAAAGTGGACTGAGCCTGCCTCTTATCTGTGAAGTGAGGGTGGTTGGCCTTGATGATCTTTTTTTTTTTTTTTTTTTTTTTTTTTTGAGACGGAGTCTCGCGCTGTCGCCCAGGCTGGAGTGCAGTGGCGCGATCTCGGCTCACTGCAAGCTCCGCCTCCTGGGTTCACGCCATTCTCCTGCCTCAGCCTCCTGAGTAGCTGGGACTACAGGCGCCCACCACCGCGCCCGGCTAATTTTTTGTATTTTTAGTAGAGACGGGGTTTCACTGTGGTCTCGATCTCCTGACCTTGTGATCCGCCCGCCTCGGCCTCCCAAAGTGCTGGGATTACAGGCGTGAGCCACCGCGCCCGGCCGGCCTTGATGATCTTGCAGTAAGATTTCCTGATACGGGAAGTGGAGTCCCAAGCTAAGTGGGCTGGAGAGGGGAAGGGACCTGTGTGGATAAGCTCCCCATGGTCTGGACTGATTTTCTGTTTATTCTGAATAGATTGCTGGTGACTAGTGGCCTTCCAGGTTGTTATCTGCAGGTGTGGCAAGTTGCAGAGAACAGTGGTGAGTGAATTTGACTTGATGGGGTTTGGGGTTCTAGGAAAGTGTGACTCATGCACCCCTGTCCCCTAATCTGAGCCAGTTAAGAAGTAGACTCAGGCTAGGGACAGTCTCATGCCTGTAATCCTAGCACTTTGGGAAGCTGAGCTGGATCACTTGAGTTCAGGAGTTCAAGACCACCCTGTACAACATGGTGAAACCCATTTCTATTACAAATAAAAAAAATTAGTCGGGCATGGTGGTGGGCACCTGTAATCCCAGCTACTGGGGAGGCTGAGGCAGGAGAATCTCTTGAACCTGGGAGGTGGAGATTGCAGTGAGCCGAGATCATGCCACTGCACTCCAGCCTGGGCAACAAGAGCAAAACTCTGTCTCCAAAAAAAAAAAAAGAAGTAGACTCAGAGCCAGGTGCAGTATCTACTTTAATGCAGACAAGATGAATTAGCAACCACATGACATCCAAGCCCCAAATGGAGCTTCCTATAACCTGCTCCTGGAATTGAGTTCATCCAGAGAACTACTGTCCCTAGGCAGGGGCAGTGGCAAGGGCAGAGCTAAGGCTGCTCAAGTGAGCTCACCTCTTTGGCAGCATTAAGCATATATTAAGAGAAGCCTCAGATGTAGAATACAGAGAGGAGAACCTGCCTGTTAACCTAGCGGGTGGAGACAACCAAATAAAAACTAATACTTGGCTGGGTGCGGTGACTCATGCCTGTAATCCCAGCACTTTGGGAGGCCGAGGTAGGTGGGTCGCCTGACCAGGAGTTTGAGCCCAGCCTGAGCAACATGGCGAAACCCCATCTCTACTAAAAATACAAAAAAATTAGCTGGGCATGAGGGTGCACATCTATAATTCCAGCTACTCGGGAGGCTGAGGCAGGAGAATTGCTTGAACCTGAGAGGTGGAGGCTGCAGTAAGCTGAGATTGTGCCACTGGACTCCAGCCTGGGCAACAGAGTGAGACTCTGTCTCAAAAAAACAAAAGAACCAAAACAAAATTTGACTCAAAGCCAAGGATGTTCCATTCAGTGTAAAAAAGATGTGGACTTTCTTGTCCACCTTACAAGACAATGACATCTATAACGTGACCTGTACTTGCTAGGCTTTAGCAAGTCACTCGAGGTCATGGAACACGTTTTTGAAGAAATAATATCAGTTCATGAATTCTGTACCTGTGACTTGTCGCTGAAGGTGTGACATCAGCAGCATGTTCATTCCTTTTCTTCTACCTGTTCTCCACAAAAATATAAAAAGCCAGAATTGCTTTTTGGGTTTTCAGATGGCATTATCTTCTATTTCCAAAAAACAGTTTATAAGACAAATAATAAAGAAATTGAAATGTTTCTGATGGTTTCAAAAATGTAAACATGAGTCAGAGTGGTTATGTCTCAACATCATCTCTTGCCAACCGGCAGCTCCTTCTTTCTTGACCTTCTAAATGTACAGGGGATGACAGCTGGCTGGCCTGTCATGTTTCAAACCTTCATTAAAGTTCTGGATTTTAGCCTCTTTTCGTTTTCCCCTAGATGTCATTAAAGCTGTCAGCACCATTGGTGTGCATGAGAAAGAGGAGAGTCTCTGGCCTAGGGTGGCTGTCTTCACCTCGATGGCACCTAGAGTCCTCCATGGGGCGAGACTCCGCAGTCTGCAGGTCGTTGATCTGGAATCCCGGAAGACCACGTACACCTCAGGTATTGTGGTACTTTGCCCCTTGCTGGCTGCTCCGGCCGGCATCACCCCCCAGCCCAACTCAGCCACTATGGAAACTGAGTTCAACGCTGTGTGCCAGGTGTTGGGGATACATGGTGAATAAGAGGTGAGCCCTGGCCTCAAAAGGCTCCCATGCTGGGGCAGGATTAGGCAGTCCCAGGGACCAGCACCCAACCAGCCGAGCAGACAATGGCAAGATGAGTGGGAAGGGAGATGTGATTTATTCTGCCTAGGACTGGTGGAAAGGGACCTGTGACCAGCCAGCCCTGCCAGATTGCCAGATCCATCTGCCTTCAGCTGCTTGTCTCCTTTGCTCTTGGTCTTCCAGATGTCAGTGACAGTGAGGAGCTGAGTAGCCTGCAGGTCCTAGATGCAGACACCTTTGCCTTCTGCTGTGCTTCGGGCCAGCTGGGGCTTGTTGACACCCGCCAGAAGTGGGCACCGTTGGAGAATCGCAGCCCTGGCCCTGGGTCTGGTGGAGAGAGATGGTGTGCCGAAGTTGGGAGCAGGGGCCAGGGCCCTGGGCCCAGCATTGCCAGCCTTGGCTCAGATGGGCGTCTTTGTCTTCTTGACCCCCGGGATCTCTGCCATCCTGTGAGCTCAGTCCAGTGCCCAGTATCCATACCTAGCCCTGACCCAGAGCTGCTACGAGTGACTTGGGCCCCAAGCCTGAAGAATTGCTTGGCCATCTCAGGTACTACCGAGCAGGATTTTGTCTGTTATCTGGTCTCTTTCTTTCAGGGGACTGTTGTGTGCTCAGGAAGGAGCCTCCAGCAACATGATAAACCTGACTCCAGAAGTTAAAGTTGCTCACAGAGAAATTCGAACTCTCCACATTCTTCAGTGGCAGGCCTTTTCCCCCACTGGCTACTAAACTTCCACACACTGGCAGCAGGCCTTTCCTAGCCTAGCAGGAATTCAGGTCTTAGGTTGGTGGAGGGGCCTGCAGACAGTAAGACACTGAGACAGACATAGGGCTGGGTCAGAAAGAAGAGGGGACAGTGGCTGACATGGTGAAACCCTGTCTCTACTAAAAATACAAAAAATTAGCTGGGCACGGTGGCGGGCGCCTGTAGTCCCAGCTACTCGGGAGGCTGAGGCAGGAGAATGGTGTGAACCCGGGAGGCGGAGCTTGCAGTGAGCTGAGATTGCGCCACAGCACTCCAGCCTGGGCGACAGAGAGAGACTCTGTCCCAAAAAGAAAAAAAAAAAAGAGAAGCGGGGACAGGACCTCAAGGGTACTTCTCAGCCTACTTACCTTTTGAAATGTAGCAAGCTGGCCAGGCGCGGTGGCTCACGCCTATAATCCCAGCACTTTGGGAGGTCGAGGCGGGTGGATCACAAGGTCAGGAGATCGAGACCATCCTGGCCAACATGGTGAAACCCTGTCTCTACTAAAATAAAAAAAATTAGCCAGGTGTGATGGTGCACACCTGTAGTCCCAGCTACTTGGGAGCCTGAGGCAGGGGAATGACTTGAACCCGGGAGTCGGAGGTTGCAGTCAGCTGAGATCACGCCACTGTGTTCCAGACTGGTGACAGAGCAACACTCTGCCTCAAAAAAAAAAAAAAGTAGTAAGCCAGTTAGGTCAGCAGGCTCCTGGGTCTGGTCTGGTGGCATCTAGTTGCTTGGGTACTTAATGTGGGTATCTAAAAGCCAACAGGAAGGATCTGTTGAGACAGGTGGGGGTTGAAAAAAATCATTGAGAGCAAGAAAGGATGATTAGAAATGCCAGGATCCAGAAAGAAGAGAAGAGCCAAGCTCAGGTAGAGGGGCTGGCTCTTCAGTAACAGGAAGATGGCAGGATGGGATGAATGTGCGTGCAGCTAGATTGTGCAGGGACGTGAGGGTATTTCTCTCCAAAGGCTTCTGTTTCCCTCACTGAGTAGGAGACAAGGCCATCTGCTGAGAGGGACCCAGAGGTAGGGGATTGGAATCTGGGGCAACTTGCAAAGGTTTGAAGAAGTCTCTTAAGCCTCAGTTTCCTGGGGAAAATAACAGTATCTGTGTCATACAGTTCTGAGGATTAAAAGAGGTAATACTTGTCCAGAATTAGCCTTCAAGCCTCATGCGTAACAGGTGCACAACGATGCCCATGGTTACATGCCCCAGGGAGTCATCAGCTCTCAACACTGAGGGCAGATGCTACTTGCCCATGGTTAACCTTTAAGTGCCTTGATTCCTCATCCAATAGCCTGTTTTGGTACCACAGAGCAAATTATTAAAAGTATTTTAGGGGCTGGGTGCAGTGGCTCATGCCTGTAATCCTAGCACCTTGGGAGGCTGAGATGGGAGGATTGTTTGAGGCCAGGAGTTCAAGACCAGCCTGGTCAACGTGGTGAAACCCCATCTCTATTAAAAAAAGAAAGAAAATTATTTTAAAATAAAATTAGGGATTCATTGTCAAGCCTCTCTTTTCTATATTCTCAGGTTTTGATGGTACAGTCCAGGTCTATGATGCCACATCTTGGAATGGAACGCAGAGCCAAGTAGAACCTCTCTTCACTCACAGAGGTCACGTCTTCCTAGATGGAAACGGGACGGACCCTGCTCCTTTGGTCACCACCCACACCTGGCACCCCTGCAGACCAAGGACTTTGTTATCAGCAACAAATGATGCCTCTTTGCATGTGTGGGATTGGGTGGACCTTTGTGCCCCCTGCTGACACCAGCATCTTTCCATCCAGGCCTCTAGAAAGGGGAGGAGCTGCTGTAGTAGCAAGGCTACTGATGTAGGACTCAAGTGACTGCCAGTCCCTGTTACCAGCTGTGTGGCCTTGGGCAAGTACACCAGTGTCACTTAGCCTCAGGTTCCTTATCTGTAAAATGAGGATAGTAAGAACTACCTCGTAGTGATATTGTGAAGGTTAGAAGAAATGCATGGGGTAACTACTTGGTAGCTACTGTTACATCTGGGAGTGTAAAATGGCAGTGTTTTGTCCCTGTCTTCACACTAGCATAGGGAGAATTGAAAGAGCTAACAAACATGCTTTGTGAATTTTTTTAAAGAAAAAAATGTAGAGGGGCCAATAAACATAAAAAAATCCCAGCCCTAGTAGCAATTAAGGAAATAGCAAAACAAGATTTCTGCTCGTCTTGAGTGGTTCTCATGGGTACACAGGTGCACTTTCCCACACTTGTCCCCCCAAGTGACTAGGTTCAAGGGACATTTGCTTTTGGTGGCCCCACAAACATTTCCTTTTGAGGGCCCATAGTGAATATTAAAGTGTGCTGGACATGGTGGCTCATACCTGTAATCCCAGCACTTTTGGAGGCTGAGGTGGGCAGATTGCTTGAGCTGAGGAGTAGACCAGCCTGGGCAACATAGCAAGATCCTGTCCCTTAAAAAAAAAAAAAAATTGGCTGGGCATGGTGGCTCATACCTGTAATCCCAGCAATGTAGGCAGCCAAGAAAGGTGGATTACTTGAGTCCAAGAGTTCGAGACCAGACTGAGTAACATGGTGAAACCCTGTCTCTACTAAAAATAGAAAAATTAGCTGGGTGTGGTGGTGTGAGCCTGTAGTCCCAGCTACTCAAGAGACTGAGGTGGGAGGATTGCCTGAGCCTGGCAGGTGGAGTTTGCAGTGAGCTGTGATCATGCCACTGTATTCCAGCCTGGGCAACAGAGTGAGACCCTGTCACATACACACACACACAATAGGTGATAAGGTTAAATAAGTTGTTCACTCTGTCAGCATCTATTAAGCCCTTCCCATGCGCAACACTAACTACATGCTAGAAATACATAAATGAGAGGCTTCCTAAGGTGGCTGAATTATTATTATTATTATTATTTTTTTTTTTTTTTGTAGAAATGGAGTCTTGCTCTGTCGCCCAGGCTTGCGTGCAGTGGCGTGATCTCGGCTCACTGCAACCTCCACCTCCTGGGTTCAAGCAATTCTCCTGCCTTAGCTTCCCAAATAGCTGGGACTACAGGTGCATGCTGCCACACCCAGCTAATTTCTTTTGTATTTTAGTAGAGACAGGGTTTCACCGTGTTGCCCAGGCTGGTCTCAAACTCTTGAGCTCAGGCAATCCACCCACCTTGGCCTCCCAAAGTGCTAGGATAACAGGTGTGAGCCACCGTGCCCGGCCAAAGGTAATTCTTAAAGAAAAAAAGAATGTCATGCCACAGCCCATCAGTGACTTTTGACAGATATTTGGGTAAGTTCTTCTCTTTTCCAAAAACACGACTCATGACTTAATCATATTTCATGAATCTAATTGGTATACTCATGTGTAAATTGTGCTTTGTTTTGCAATTCTAGAAAGTTGTGGGAAAATAGTTTAAACACACAAAAAGAACCATTTTCAGAGGTAGAAACCGTGTTTCATTTATTTCTAAATCCCATTTGTTCTGTACATGAGTCCTTCCAGGGTCTCTGTTCGGCTCTTAGAGAGAGGCTCAAATCCACAGGAACCCGTTGGCCTACACGTAGACTCTTCCCCAGGATCTGGAGACCCCAGCCCTGAGGACACCTGAGCATAGACAGGAACTAGTGCGCTTGAAGAAGGTGATAGAGAGGTAAGCTCTCCAACTAGGACACTTCTTAATGCCATGGTTCCTAGTTACTGCTCTGGACATATACAGAAAAGGCTTTTTGTACTTCATTATTCTGGCTCACAACCTTCTAGACCCAGTCTCACATTTTTAGGATACAGTATGAGCTGTAAGGCTCTACTGCAAGCGCTGTTGCGCATTTAAAGCAATCCTGCCACACAAATTCTACTTAGATTGAATTGTAAAATTGCTGGTTTTGTAGACCAAAACAGCAATCTTGTAAGGTTCAACCCAATACATTGAGAGGAGGAGTAAGTTATGGTTAAAAAGCCAACCTCTAGTGTTGGAACTATTCTCCTTTCCCTTCCTCCAAAGGATTAAGTATATAGAATGCTTTCCTCTCAATTGATGCCAAGTCAATCCTAAGAAAAGGCATCTGGGGAAATGTAGACATGTTCTGAGCCCCAGTCCTCTCAGAGAACAACAGAAGACCTTTATGATTTCCTTTAGTTAATAAACCCATGTCTAGCTGCCAGGTGCTTAGAACAAACAGCCCACAGCTGACCCAACCATCATTAACGTCATCAGTGCAGTAGTGCAGAGCCGCCTCTGTCCTTGAGGGAGGGTCTCAGAGACAAGAATCTCACCCCATTGCCAAACTGAAAGTTAAGGCACAGAATCACAGTGAAGACTCACTGAGATGGTGACATAATCAAATTCAGAAGTAGTCTCTGAAGACTCTGGAAACTGACTTGTCTCAACAGCACAAATAAGAAAACCCTGACTGCTATTTAATAAGCCAAGTGAGTGTTTAGTGAGAGAAAGAAAAGTCTGTCAGACTGAAATCTTAATTTTCTCTTTATCTCATGTGAGTGATGTGGTAGAGAATCAAGGGCAAGACAAACCCTTTCTTGGGATGGATTTCCTACTGTTTTCAGCCTCAATGCTTTAAAAACATTTCTTCTACATTTAGGGAACATTTAGAGTCTCCCATGTGGGTTCTCTGATGTGCACTAAAATGTGAACTATTGTTGAATCACCTCCCACATTCACTACATCTATAGGGGTTTTTTTCTTTTCTTTTTTTTTTTTGAGATGGAGTCTTGCTCTGTCACCAGGTTGGGATGCAGTGGTACGATCTCAGCTCACTGTAACCTACGACTTCCTGGTTCAAGCAATTCTCCTGCCTCAGCCTCCCAAGTAGCTGTAATTACAGGCACACACCACCATGTCCGGCTGATTTTTGTATTTTTGGTAGAGACGGGGTTTCACCATGTTGGTCAGAATGGTGTTAATCTCCTGACCTTGCAGTTCACCCACCTTGGCCTCCCGAAGTGCTGGGATTACAGGTGTGAGCCACCGCGCCCAGCCAGGGGTTTTCTCCTGTGTGAATTTGCTGCTGTATAATGAGACTTGAGCTCTGATTAAAGCTTTTCCCACATTCCCTGCATTTACAGGGTCTCCAGTGTGAATTCATAGGTGGGTAATGAGGTTTGAGTGGTCACTGAAACCTTTCCCACATTCCAGATAGGGTTTCTCTCCTGTGTGGATCCTTTGATGGCTGGTGGGGGTGGAGCTTTCTGAACTTTTTTGCACACTCTGGGCACTGGAAGGGTTTCTCACCAGTGTGCATTCGCCAGTGTACACTGAGGTGTGAGCTACTGATGAAACTTTTTCCACACTCACTACACTTATGAGGTTTCTCTCCTGTATGGATTCTCTGGTGTGTAATGAGGCTTGAGCTCTGGGTAAAGCTCTTCCAGCACTCTCTACATTTGTAGGGCTTCTCCCCAGTGTGGATTCTCTAGTGTGCTGTAAGGTTAGAATGATCACTGAAGCCTTTCCCACATTCAAAGTACCCAGATTTATCAGATCCCTTAAATTCCAACAAAATGACAGCCCCACCAGGGAGGGGAAGGTCATCTTAAGGATGAGAAATTCATCCCTCTAATAATCTAAGGTTGACTCTAGTTTTAATTTGGGGTTTTCCATGTTTATTTTTTCTATTAACCAGGCTAAGTGATAATTAATTGTAGTTAAAATTCAGGTCAAGCATGGTGGTTCATGTCTGTAATCCCAGTACTTTGGGAGGCTGCGGTGGGAGGATGGCTTGAGTCCAGGAGGAGTTCGAGATCAGCCTGGGCAACATGGTGAGCCCCTGTCTCTAAAAAACAGAAAAGAAAAAGAAAAAGATTTTTATTAAAAAAACCTAAATAAATTCAAATAGAAATTTAAAGATAGATCAGGCACAGTGGCTCAGACCTGTAATCCCAGCACTTTGTGGGGGCCAAGGCGGGTGGATCACCTGAGGTTAGTAGTGCAAGACCAGCCTGGCCAACATGGTGAAACCCTGTCTCTACTAAAAATACAAAAATTAGACAGGCATGGTGGTGGCGCGCCTATAATCCCCGCTACTTGAGAGGGTGAGGCAGGAGAATTGCTTGAACCTGGGAGGTAAAGGCTGCAGTGAACCAAGATTGTGCCACTGCACTCCAGCCTGGGTGACAGAGTGAGACTCCATCTCAAAAAAAAAAAAAGAAACAGAAATTTAAAGATAAAATCATAAACACTCACAATTCAGTTATACCTTTTTTCAAGGTAACTAAAGTTCAAACTTAGGGGAACAGGCTTTCCTGGGTGCCACCTGCTTCTCTGTTCTTTTCCCTACTCCTGTGCTTTCCACACCACAGAATAGTAAACTGGGAGCACTGAGCACCTGGTTCCCCTCTCAGCCCTTGCCCAGTGCTGGCTTGTCCGAGTTTAGAATCCCAGGGCTGACTTTGTTGGTGGAATGCTAGCTCCTACTCATTTCCCACCTGCACTGGACGTTTTCTGAATCTCCTTGAAGTCCTGGAGAACTTCATTCCAAAGCTCTTCACTTTTCTGCAGCCTTGTGACCCCATCTGGCTGGGGAACTGGAAGTCCTGCTCAAGGAAAAGCAGGAGGGGACATCATCATAATTATAATGATAATAATGAAAACTAACATTTGCCAAGTGCTAATACTGTGTCAGGATCCTCATAATAGCCCAAGGAGGTAGAAACCATCATATGTCCACTGTCCAGATGAGAAAATGGAGGCTAAGGGTGTTTAACGAGGTTGCCCAAGAACAACAAGCCTTTTAAATGGCAGACTGTTGTATATAATCTATGCAGTGTTCACATCTATGGAACACTTTATTTTAAATTATTTTAATAATAACATTATTATTTTTCAACTGAGTCTGGGTCTCACTCTGTTGCCTAGGCTGGAATGCAGTGGCATGATCACAGCTCACTGCAGCCTCCAACTCCCGGGCTCAAGTGATTCTCCTGCCCCAGCCTCCCGAGCAGCTGGGACTACAGGCATGCGCCACCATGCCTGGCTTATAGGGCACTTTAGATGGAAACAAATGACTGGAACTTTTAACTCCTACCTTTCTCTCCTCTGTTCCTGTAATGTTGTTACTAAAGGCAGGAAGGGAGACTCCTTGGCTATAGGCAGAGCAAGAGCCTCAAAGTGGTCTTTGTGAGCCACCCTGGACTACTGGTTCAGTAGAGGGTTGAGTCAAGCAATATTTGAGGACAGGATATAAATAGTATTCCCTTAAAGTTGCCACCAATTTTTCCCCCAATGAGGCCATTCCAGACCTAAATTAGTCATAGCAGAGCCAGGACAATAATCACATCTGATTCTGAGCCTGAATGCTTCCCACAGGACTGCATTGCTCCCACTGCTCTGAGGTCCACTGTGGGGGAGAGTTGCCACTGGGATTCTACCTCAAGGCCTGGGGACCAAGGCTCCAGGATTCTTCTTGAGACTCCACTACTTCATTACCATCCCACCACATCTTCTAGTGCTATGCCCTGGTTCCCTTTGGAATCCTCTCAATCCTGAAGGCGGCCTCCTACCACCTCTAAGGCATCAAAGGTGTTAGCAAGTGCCCAAGGACTCATCAGGGCATCCATCTCATCATAGAAGGCACTGGTGCCTGGTGTGTAGGTGCTCCTGGCTTTGCAGTAGTTGGTCAGGAGGTTTTTGAACCGATAGCAACATTGCTCCAGGGTTCACATGAAGCCATGCTCTTGTAGCTGCTCAGCCATAATCTGGTACACCTGGTGGTTTCGATGGCCGATGCGGAGTTTTTCATGGATCCAGGCCTCTTAGAATTCCCAGAAAAACCTTGGTTTCCTTGTATCCTCAGTGCACTTTTGCCACCTTCTCATCCTCCAGGGCCTGCCACTCCAGCTAGCTCCAGGTCTTGGCTTTCTCCAGATTAGCACCTGGCCAGACTTGACTCTCACCCCAGCCACTGAGCAGTCTTTCACATTCTCCTTTTCTCCAGAATGTGAAGATCTAGACTCTGCGGGTTTTCCTCCTACTCCATGTGGGAGTTCACTTTGGGCCTACGGATTGGAAAATCTGTTTGCAGGCACACAAAAGGGAGATGTAATGGTTTGGTAAATCTAATTCCAACCATTTTATGTGCCAGGGAGAAGAGAGAGTAATTTTTTTTTTTTTTTTTTGAGATAGAGTCTCGCTGTGACACCCAAGCTGGGGTGCAATGCACAATCTCGGCTCACTGCAACCTCTGTCTCCTGGATTCAAGCGATTCTCCAGCCTCAGCCTCTCGAGTAGCTGGGATTACAGGTACGCGATGTCATGCCTGGCTAATTTTTGTATTTTTAGTAGAGACAGGGTTTCACCATGTTGGCCAGGCTGGTCTTGAACTCCTGATCTTAGGTGATCCGCCTGCCTCAGCCTCCCAAACTGCTGGGATTACAGGAATGAACCACCGGCCCAGCTGATAGTAATTTTTTTTTAAAAAGTCTGAGGGGGTTCTTGGGAAAGCTCAGTGAAAAGAACAATTAGAAAAAAAATTCAGGCCCAAATGCACAACTATGTATCTGTGTTCACCTATCTTAAATAAAATTCAGACACATACCTAAACTGACCATCTCCCTAAAATGAGCTTTCCTTTCTGGGTCAAGAAACTCATCCTTGGTGAAACTGACTATGGTATTGGCTTCTTTTAAGTAAGATTTGAGGAAAAAATAGATTTGAAACATTCAACCCAGGGGGAAAGGGTGGGAGCAAGGGGGTGAGGGATAAAAGACTACACACTGGGTACAGACTGAGGAATAAAACACTGCACATTGGGGCCCCGCGGTGGCTCAGGCCTGTAATCCCCGCACTTTGAGAGGCTGAGGCAGGCAGATCACTTAAGATCAGGAGTTCAAGACCAGCCTGGCCAACATGGTGAAACCCCATCTCTACTAAAAAAAAATACAAAAATTAGCTGGGCGTGGTGGCACATCTCTGTAATCCCAGCTACTCAGGAGGCTGAAGCAGGAGAATCACTTGAACCCGGGAGGCAGACATTGCAGTGAGCCAAGATTGTACCACTCCACTCCAGCCTGGGTGATGGAGTGAGACTCAGTCTCAAATAAAAAGAAAAAAAAAAGACTACACATTGGGTACAGACTTGATGGATAAAAAAGACTACCCTTGGGTGATGGGTGCACCAAAATCTCAGAAGTCACCACTGAACTTTTCCACGTACCCAAACATCACTTGTTCCCCAAAAACTACTGAAATAAAAGTTTAAAAAAAATAAATAAGAACAGACATAGGGGAAAAGAAAAAAAAATTCAACCTGAAAAAGGTCTGGAGTACCGAAACTCTACAGCTAACTTTGACTATGGGAAAAAAAAAAAAAGGCATTCTTACCCAGCATGACCTCATTTTCAGAATTCTGCCCAGTTATTTCTAGGTGGTTCTTCTGTCCAGATTCTGGATCCCTCCATGCTCCTAGGAGATATATACAGCCGAATCACCAGGTGTGGCTAACTCCTGAGGAAACATAACACTCCCTCTCAAACACATGGCCTCGGAACAAAATGCCTCTCTAATGCCTCAGTCAGGGCAAGTGACAAAACAGAAGAAACGAAACAGTGATTATTTTAGCTCTTAAATGCAATAAAGGGGGCAGGAGGAGAGAGAGAAAAGAAACAAGCTGACATTTATTAAACACCTATACACTGAGCCAGAAGCTTCTCAGACTTGCCCAGAGTTACAGAGCGAGTCCAGGGTGTGGCTGGGAATTCAACTCAAGGCTGTTGGACTCTGAAGCTTTTGGTTTTTGTTTTTTTTTCCTCCACTACACAATACTGCATGCCATGTGAGCAATATCCCGACACAGAATGAAGTAACGAGTATCTTTAAGGCAAATAAGCACATCACTAGAATCTGATGATTTCAGGGTCAAAGAAAAGAATAATTTTAATGTAATCCCTCATTACCACAGCCGTGGCACTGGCCTCATATGGGTAAGGAGATTTGGGCAAACTTTTGCAGGCTGATGAAATTTTGGAGCCTAAATTTTAAATTTCTGGGCCTCCCTGCTGGGTAAAATTCTTTCGGAATTTCTGAGCGGCTTTAGTTGGTTGCAGGAGCCCCACTCTGGTAGTAAAAGGTGACCTGAAGGGGGTTGGGGGCTAGGGGAGGGAGAGCATTAGAAGAAATACCTAATGTAGACGATGGGTTGATGGGTGCAGCAAACCACCATGACACGTATATACCTACGTAACAAACCTGCACATTCTGCACATGTACCCCAAAACTTAAAAGTATAATTAAAAATATAGAGAAAAATTTAAAAATATATAATCCGTAAAGACAAATGACTTAATAGTTTTCCCAAAAGGAGAAAACTGAGCTGTGCCTCAAGAGTTATATTTCTATTTAAAAAAAAGAGAGAGAAAAGGTGACCTGTATAAGAGAAATGGCTGACTCACCTGGGAGTTGCTCACTATCTCCTCGCCACCCTGCTCTTCTCTGCAGGAATTCTCAGAGCCAGAAGATCAGTGGTAACAACACACTTCAGCTGGGGGAAGAAAAAGGAGGCATTAGAGTACATGGCTCTTGGCTCCTATTGGGGACTAGCCCAACTGGGTTCAGACACAGAACAGCCTTTCCTCCTCCTCTTAGTATCTGCTTTGTCCTATCAAAGGAAGGTTGGTGAAAAACCAAAATGAAACATTTCTAAGATGAAAGTTTTAGGTCTTCCTCTCCATATCCATCTAGGTACTGACTGTCAGGGTTTTATGGTTTTGTTTTTCAGGTTTTTTGTTTTTTGTGTTTTTTTTTTGAGACAGGGCCTCCCTTTGTCACCCAGGCTGGAGTGCAGTGGCACGATCTTGGCCTCAACCTCCTAGGCTCAGGTGATCCTCCCACTTCAGCCTTCCTGAGTAGCTGGGACTACAGGTGCCTGCCACCATGCCCAGCTAATTTTTTTTTTTTTTTTTTGTATTTTCAGAGCAGACGGAGTTTCACCATATTGCCCAGGTTCATCTCGAACTCCTGGGCTCAAGCAATCCACCCACCTCGGCTTCCAAAGTACTGGAATTACAAGCACGAGCCACCACAACTGGCCTTGTTTTTCAGTTTTGATAAACACCTGAGTCATCTAAATTGGTTTGGGGACACTGAACTGTTTTAAGGATTACTGCACCTTAGTTTAACCCTACCCTTTGCCCTTCCCACCAACTAGACCTAAAATCTGTCTCCAACTGTAACCTACTGGGACCAGTAATCTCTGACTCACATAAGGAAATGTGCCACAGGCTCCCCTATGTTGTTTTACAAAACATGCCAACTGAGGTCCTTCTTCACTTTGGAGGTGCCCATTTAGGATCTCAGAGATTCATGCAGTCAGCCTGAGCTCCACATACCAATCTTCCAAGTAGAAGGGAGCTGTACCTTCTACCCCACTTTCTGCACTCAGAGAGTACTTCTATGCCCTCCCCACGGAAGGGTACTTCCTTCTTCCCCACGCTGCTACTACTTCTTTTTTTTTTTTAATCTGATTTTGGACTTTTTTTTTCTTCTAAGCTAAACATCTTTTTTCTTTTTGTTTTTTTGAGACGGAGTCTCGCTGTGCTCCCAGGCTGGAGTGCAGTGGCGTGATCTCGGCTCACTGCAAGCTCCGCCTCCCGGGTTCACGCCATTCTCCCGCCTCAGCCTCCCAAGTAGCTGAGACTACAGGCGCCCACCACCACGCCCGGCTAGTTTTTTGTATTTTTAGTAGAGACGGGGTTTCACCATGTTAGCCAGGATAGTCTCGATCTCCTGACCTCGTGATCCACCCGCCTCGGCCTCCCAAAGTGCTGGGATTACAGGCTTGAGCCACCGCGCCCGGCCAAAGCTAAACATCTTTCAGTACAGGTAAGAAGGCTGGCATCACATCTGGGAAATGCCTTAACAGATACCTGAGGAGTTACTGCACATTAAGTTGGTAACAACACACTTCGGTTTCAATGCGTACATAATCTCCCCTTGATGCTCTTCAGTAGAGACGAGGTTCTTGTCTGTAGATCAAATAAATCACAGTATTAGGAAAAAACATAACAGCAAATTTGGAAGTATAATCAATTTAAGGAGAAGCAAAGGAAAAGACTTAGTAATGGGGCATTATTGTCTACACCTAGAGGATACATTATCTGAAAGCTTAAGAAAGCCCTTATCTTAGGAACCTGAAGCTGAGGATAATCTCAAGTTCACTTAGTGCCAGTCACTTTAGTTTTTAAAAAAATTTAACTTAAACCCCAGCCTAGGCAACATGGCGAAACCCAATCTCTACTAAAAATACAAAAATTAGCCAGGCATGGTGGTGTGTGCCTACAGTCCCAGCTAGTTGTGAGGTTGAGGTGGGAGGATTGCTTGAACCTGGGAGGCAGGGGTTGTAGTGAGCCAAGAATGCACCACTGCACTCCAGCCTGGGTAACAGAGCAAGACTCTGAAAAAAAAAAAAAAAAAAAAAAAATTACCTCTTCTTATTGTGTCTTTTTCCTTGTAAGACATTAACTAAAAGTTATTGGTAGTAAATGGTGACCGTTTTACAATTGGGTTTCATTACTGACAAAGTCAAAACAAGCAGTAGGCCAAGCGCGGTGGCTCAAGCCTGTAATCCCAGCACTTTGAGAGGCCGAGACGGGCGGATCACGAGGTCAGGAGATCCAGACCATCCTGGCTAAAACGGTGAAACCCCTGTCTCTACTGAAAAAAAAATACAAAAAAGTAGCCGGGCGAGGTGGCGGGCGCCTGTAGTCCCAGCTACTCGGGAGGCTGAGGCAGGAGAATGGCGTAAACCGGGGAGGCGGAGTTTGCAGTGAGCTGAGATCCCGCCACTGCACTCTAGCCTGGGCGACAGAGCAAGACTCTGTCTCAAAAAAAAAAACAAGCAGTAATCTTTAAGAGTTCAAATTAGTGTAAGATAGAAAGGACTACAAAACAATCTGATTTTTCAGTTGTAATTAAAGTGCTCCTTTTCTTATTTTAAGTAAAATAAAATTAATAATCAGTCACTGGCAACAATCATTATTAAGAGGTCTTTTAGGGCAAAATTTAATAGTACAAAGAGGTTTACAAAAATAGATCGATGTTATTTTGAGGAATAATGTAATTTTTTTCTCAATTCAGTTTTGATAAATTATACCTAATCATAGAAAAATGATCCCAATTCGAACTTGATATAAAAAAAAAAAGGAGAGATGAAATTAACTCAGCTAGGTAACAGATCTGGCAAAATATAAGAATGAAAAAAATTGTACGCAGGGCACTTATTTCATATCCAGAGGTAAAAACATTTTCAATTGGTAGCCTATCTTCTTCCTGTAAGCAATCACAGATTCTAAGTTGATCATGCAGTACAAAGACACAGCAGTCAAAACCTTCTGTTTGATGCAACACACAAAGTTGTTTGTTTCCTTATTAAAATGCGAACTGGTTGTCTATTTTTCTTTATCCCATTTATTCGTATTCACAAATTAACAAATAGCGTCAACAATTATTGTAGGTGAAGTGGGGTATTGCTGGATCAAAGGCTCTATAAGACGTCTTTACTGACTGAATCTGAAGGTTTATTGAGTTCAACCCTCACACCTTTTCACCTGTTAAGATATTTTACTTTAGCTCGTGCTTTCTCATGTGCATCAAAATACCAGTTATTGCGTACCTTGTTGTACTTCATGAGGGTTGCGACGGTCAGACCAGAAAAACAGCAGTCTATCAAAGTTGGGTTCAATGTTAGCAAACTAGGCTTTGCCTCCGTGACCGAGGACACCCTCGCTGCCCTGGCACACTAACTTGTACTTCTTCCAGTCCTGAGGCTGGTGCTCCTTGCAGCAGTAGGAAGGGCGGCTGTAGAGCAGCAGGTTCTCCATCTTCCCCCACAGCTCGCAGTACCGCCAGTCTCGTTCGGCTCGCGGGCCCGCAGCTGTCATTGGCCATGGCGAAGGCAGCTGAGCAGGAGAGGTGGCGGCCCGACGGCCTCGTCCGAGGCTGGGGAGCGGGGAGAGAGATAGGGGCCGTTACTGCGCCATGTACCTGCTACCCTTGGCTCAGGGAGGCCGGCACCCAGCGCCCTCGGCCCAGCCGCTTCCGAGTCCTAGGCTCCCGCGCAGCGCCGGCGGCGGCCTCAGCGCCTCATCGCCACCGTGGGTTGAGAGAACGCGGCCTGCGCGGCGAACCGCAACCTGGGCTTGGGCGCGCGGGCCTGGGGTGCGCAAGACCGGTCCCCTCGGCCACCTCAGCGTCCCAGGCGGTCCGGCCCAGGCTGTGGAGGAGTGCAGGGCAAGCAAGCGCAGCTCGCTCCACGCATTCTGCACGTACACACCAGGGCCCCGCTGCGATCAGGGCGTGCGGCGCACGTGGGCCAACACTGCTACTTTCTTACCACCCTTGTGGACAGGCTGGAGTTCTACTTTGGGGCTGTGCTTCAACTCTTCCTCTGGTTCTGGCTATGAACTTCTTCACTATTGCCTGAAACAGGCAGTTCTGTCTGTGCTTGCTTCGGACGGATGTTTAGAGAACTCAGTACTGATCCTGAGGGCTCCTTCTCCTTTGAGAGCACATCCTGTCCCTCCTCAAGGGGTGGAAGTGGTCAAAATTCTGTAGGGACTAAAACTTAAACATCCCAAACATAAAAAAGCAGAGGAAAGGCTGGGCGTAGTGGCTCATGCCTGTAATCCCAACACTTTGGGAGGCCAAAGCGGGTGGATCACAAGGAGTTTGAGGCCAGCCTGGCCAATATGGTGAAACTCTGTCTCTACAAAAATACAAAAATTAGCCGGGCGTGGTGGTGGGCGCCTGTAGTCCCAACTACTTGGGAGGCTGTGGCAGGAGAATGGTGTGAACCCAGGAGGTGGAGGTTGCAGTGACCCGAGATCACACCACTGCACTCCAGCCTGGGTGACAGAGCCAGACTCCATCTCCAAAAAAAAAAAAAAAAAAAAAAAAGCAGAGGAAAAAGCCAGTCTTATGCAAAAACCTGCAACAGCAGTAAAGAGGGTGAACATGTGGAAGGCTTTATGGAGATAAAGCCATGGACCACCGCATCCTGGCCACCCAGCTCTCTGGGGACTGCTCCTACCTGCCTTGCCAACCCCTAGGCAAAAAAACATAGGATAATTCAGGTGTTTTGCAATAGGCTCAATAATGTCGATAAAGGCCACTGAAGCCGCTTGCCTCTAGCTGGCTGCTGCAGAATGAGAGCTGTTCTCCAAAAAGAGATCCCTGTCATATGTGCTCCTCCCTGATCAGAGTGAGGCTCATGCCATTTTAAGCAATTTTCTTATTTAATGGCAGGGACGGACACTCAGAGCAGCCAGTGTTGTGCATTCTCTGAAGAGTCAGCCTCAACTTGGAAGGAAAGTTGCAGCTACCATGACCACGAAATAAGCAAATTCCAGTTTAACACAAATAGTGAAGTACTACACATCGCCCACACTGCTAGCAACCCAAGGCAGCTCTGCCTCTCACATACCTCTATTTTAACTGCTCAGAACTATGTTTTTATATTTCACCTCCAGCCTCTGTCTTCCAGGTTCTTTCTGCAAGTCTTTCACCAGGGCCACTGCCTCCTCTCCACTCTCTGGATGCTGCTGTGGGACCCAGACCTGGATCTCCTGGGGAAGGACAGTCAGCAACTGTTCTAGGACCAGCAACTCCAGGATCTGCTCTTTTGTACTTCTCTAGCCTTAGCCACTGACAACAGAGCTTCCGGAGCTGGAGGAGGGCCTCTCGGGGTCCTGATGCTTCTTGGTAATGGAAATGCCAAAAGCTCTGGCAGGATGTCTCCGGTCCAGAGTAATTCCCTTGAAGGGAAATTTCCTGCTCCCAGTGAGAATCTTCTTCCAGTTTAACTGTTTGGAGATCTTGTACTGAAGGAGTCTGGATTTGTTGGTCCACAGCTACAGCCATTGTTCAGGTCAGAGAAGAGCCTTGCAACTGCACTCTGAAGCTCAAACATCTTCTATCACCTCACTGGGAAACCATCTCAGAACTCCCACTTAGAAGCCACTAAATGGAACTTCTCTTGAAATTCTAGAGTCAAGAGACATACATTACAAAGTGAACTCTAGTAAAAATCTCAAGTGTTAGCCCAGCCGGCTTGAGGTGAAGAAGAGAGCCTTCCTGTCCCCGCCCTGCTGCATGCCCTGGTGCCTGTGGAGTCACTGGTGGGGTGGCAGTTCCCCAAGTTTGATAAGAGGAGTCAAGGGCTAGTGATCTGGTTGAAAAGTAGAGGAGCTTGAAGCTGTGTTTGCATAGCAATTAATTTAAAGCTGAGAAAACGCCAATTATCCACTGACGAATGTGGGTGGGCTGACGGAGATTATATATGCGACAATACACTGCCCACCTTCCCAAGCCACTGGTCTTCAGAACTACAGGGTGTTGCATAGCAAATGTCTAGTACCAGTCAGACTCACACAGGTAGTCGCACCTTGAAGAGCAGCTTCGGGGTGGAGCCGTCTCTAAATGTCAGCGATTCAAATACTCCAACCGCTCAACTACCCTCGCCTCTGGCTGGATTCTCAGCCTTGGGCGCACCGTTCAGGATTTCTCAGCGCTGACATCCTAATTCTAGCCCAGACTGGGACATTTACCCTGGTTAAGGTTGCAAGCTTTAAGAGAAAGGATAATAAACATAGACTCACGGGATAGTACAGTTGGAGAGTTAAGAGATACTCTGGCTTGAACTCCCTTAAGAGCTGAGGCAATCATGGCTTAGAGACCTCAAGGGACTTGTTCAAGGTCACGTAGCTGGTTTAAGGCAGGAAAATGAACAGTGGCTCAATCCTTCGACTGCAGACTGGGTGACTTACACTGGAAGGTTACTCTGCTCCGCGGGCGACTTTCTCTGCAATCTTTACGGGGCAAACGCGGGCCCCGCGACCAGGGGCGCCTCGGCGGCTACAGGGCCAGCGTCGTCCCTCCAGGCTCAGCGGGCAGCGGGAATAGGGCGCCACCAGCACAAGGGGCGTATCCTGCCTCCGGGTCAGATCGCGGGGACTCGGGGCCAGGGCTGGAGGCCGCCGGACCCTGGCTCGAGGCCCAGGCCCGAGATGAGAGCTACTCCCGCCCGCCGAGGCCCTAAGAATACGGACGACTCGGCCCCCGTGACATGTTCTCCGCGGGGACGCAACGTTCCCACACGACACTAAGGCCCTAAACACGGATATTGGGATAACCACTGAGCAGCGGAAGCGGAAAGACTCCGTGTTCTCCGGAACTACATTTCTCAGAGGCCGCCGCCCGAAGACAAACAGCAGCATTAACCAATAAAATGTGAGGATACCTCAGGCGCCTATTCGTTTCAGACGAATCATTGATGACAGGTGGGACTTTTCTAACAAGCCGGATAAGTGGGGCGGAGTCGCGAACCGCAGCCACAACTCGGGCACCTGGGGAGGGTCTGGGTCCTGCCTTCCAGGGGAAGTGGAGCCCTCTCGCCCTGCGCGGCCCTGGTGGTAATGAGCGAGAGGGTCTTTACAAAGTTTTTTGTTTTGTTTTGTTTTGTTTTGTTTTTATTTTTTGAGACGGAGTCTGGCTCTGTCGCGCAGGCTAGAGTGCAGTGGCGCGATCTCGGCTCACTGCAACCTCCGCTTCCCGGGTTCAAGCAATTCTCTGCTTCAGCCTCTTGAGTAGCTGGGATTACAAGGCGCCCGCCACCACTCCCGGCTTTTGTGTTTTTAGTAGAGATGGGGTTGCACTGTTTTGGCCGGGCTGGTCTTGAGCTCCTGACCTCGTGACCCACCCGCCTTGGCCTCCCAAAGTGCTGGAATTACAGGCGTGAGACCCCGCGCCCGGCCCTTCTTTTGTTTTTAATGGAGACGAGGTCTATGTTGCCCAGGCTGGTTTTGAACTCCTGGGCCTCCCAAAGTGCTGGGATTATAGGCATGAGCTGCCACGCCGGTTTATAAAGTATTTTCACTTAGGGCCGAGGGCAGCTGTTTAACCACGTTAGTCCATATTTATCCCTACTATACGGCTGAATAAATCGAGACAGCTTGGGACTGAGGATGCTCCTATGAAGCTGGGACTCCAGTTAAGGTTTTCTGCCACTTAAAGCGCTTTTCTCTGGCATGGTTGGTAGCTGTGGTAATGCTTTACCACTCTGTTCCTCCCCATCACCTACCACACACACAATTCCTCATCTCCTGCTTGCACGGTCCTGGGTTATTCAAGATTCATACCATTGACTCTCATTCAACAGGTGGGGAACAATTTGGGCAAAGCACCAGGCCGTGAGTGTGCTGTGGTGGGAGAAAAAAAAGGGAGACACTCCTTCCTCTTAAGGAATGCAATCCAGCGGTGGGTGCATTTTCTAAAACGCTGCCACCGAGTTATGTGCAACCCAAATAACTCCAATGCAGTGCTATTAACAAATGCTTCGCTAAATGCTACGTGCTAAATGGAGGTGTGTTCAAAGGAAATGACTTGATAGAAATACCAAGGACGCACCAGGTGCAGTGGCTCATGCCTGTAATCCGGGCACTTTGGGAGGCCAAGGCGGGCGGGTCACTTGAGGTCAGGAGTTTGAGACCAGCCTGGCCAACATGGTGAAACCCCAAATCTAGTAAAAATACAAAAAAATTAGCCTGGTGTAGTGGTGGGCGCCTATAATCCCAGCTACTCAGGAGGCTGAAGCAGGAGAACCGCTTGAACCGGGGAGGCAGAGATTGCAGTGAGCTGAAATCATGCCACTGCACTCCAGCCTGGGTGACAGAGGGAGACTGTTTCAAAAAAAAGAAAAAAGAAAACAACAACAACAACAACAAAAAAAAAAAAACAAAAAAACAAGGAAGGGCTGGGAGAGCCCAGAATGGTGCAGCCTCAGGGAAAGGACCTACTTTACACATTTTATTGGGTTTGGTTCTGAGAAGGAATCCTGGAACCCTGCATTGTAGGTTTCACTTCCTGTTTAACAGATGAAAAGTCCAAATTGAGTGAAGGTGGGTGCTTGTCCTCACAGTAGGAGCAGCCTGTGGTTAGGTGAGGGAAGGTTAGGATGACAGGAAGGGCTTTCCAGAAAATCAGTTGCAAAGCTGGGCCATGGAAATTCCTTCTATCCCTCTTAACTTAGCGTCAACAAAAAGTCTCAGTGCAGACAAACCCACTGAGCTTAATTTGGGAGAAAAAGCCATGGAGAAGATCATTTAGAATGTACTTCCGAACTACATACCAAATGGGGTGCCTGCAAGGGGGTCGTTCTCCTTGTCTTTAGAAAAAGGGAATTGAGAAGAACATTTAGAATGAACCTCCGAACTACAATTAGGATCCTAAACATCTTCCTAGGAGAAAAAAAAAAGCAACAGCTCACAATAAACCAAGGACCATCAACCAAACGAGAGGTCCAGGGCTCAGGAGGACTTACTAGGAGGAGAAGCTGAAAGTTGGTGAGGCATTTATTTATTTATTTGTTTATGAGACAGGGTCTCTCTCTGTTGCCCAGGCTGGAGGACAGTGGCCTGATCATCGCTCACTGCAGCCCTGGCTTCCCTGGACTCAGGCAATCTTCCTGCCCCAACCTCCGAAGAGCTGGGACTATAGGCCCCCACCACCACGCCAGGCTAATTTTTGTATTTTTGTAGAGATGAGGTTTTCCCATGTTGCCAAGGCTGGTCTTGAACTCCTGGGCTCAAGTGATCTGCAGGGAGGGCTTTCAAGGACCCCTGTTGGTACCTTAGCTCCAAGTTCAGGCAACTCCTTCAGGGTTCTGGGTTCTCTCTGAGGCCTCGTGTGTTCAGTTGTCAAATTATTGTCAATGAAGAATCAAACTCTGTAAAATATTTCAAGAGATTTATTCTGAGCCAAATATGAGTGACCAATGACCCAAGACAGCATCAGTAGATCTTGAGAGCATGTGCCTGAGGTGGTAGGGCTCCAACTTGGTTTTAAACATTTTAGGGAGACAAAATAAGATATTAATCAGTGGCTGGGCATGATGGCTCATGCCTGTAATCCTAGCACTTTGGGAGGCCAAGGCAAGTGGATTGCTTGAGTTCAGGCATTTGAGACCAGCCTGGCCAACATGGTGAAACTCCATCTCTTAAAGAAAAGAAAACAAAAAAAAAAGGAAAAAAAGACATCAGTCAATACGTGTAAGATGTACATTGGTTCAGTCTGGAAAGGCAGGACAACTGGAAGCCAGGGCTTTCAGGTCATAGAGTCAAAGATTTTCTGATTAGCAATTGATTGAGTTATTTAAAGACCTGGAATCATTAAAAAGAAAAAAAAGGCCAGGCGTGGTGGCTTACACCTGTAATCCCAGCACTTTGGGAAGCTGAGGCAGGCAGATCACCTGAGGTCAGGAGTTTGAGACCAGCCTGACAAATATGGTGAAACCCCGTCTCTACTAAAAATACAAAAAAAAATAGCTGGGCTTGGTGATGCATGCGTGTAATTCCAGCAACTCCGGGAGGCTGAGGCAGGAAAATCATTTGAACCCGAGAGGCAGAGGTTGCAGTAAGCCGAGATTGCACCACTGCACTCCAGCCTGGGCGACAAAGCGAGACTCCATCTCCAAAAAAAAAAAAAGGACCTGGAATCATTAAAAAGGAATGTCTGGATTAAGATAAGGGGTTGTGAAGGCCAAGTAGCAGGCTTCAGAGGTCTTATCAGACCAAAAATAGGTGCCAGACTCTTAAGTTATTTCTCTCCTGGATCAGGGAAGATAATTGGAAAGGAATGGGGATTCTCTACAGAATGTAGATTTTCCCCACAAGGGACAGCTTTGCAGAGGCATTTAAAAATGTGTCAAGGAAATCTAATTTTTTGTTTTGTTTTGTTTTGAGACAGAGTCTTGCTCTGTCACCCAGTCTGGAGTGCAGTGGTGCAATCTCAGATTACTGTAACCTCTGCCTCCTGGGTTCAAGCAATTCTCCTGCCTCAGCCTCCCTAGTAACTGGGGTTACAGGTGCATGCCACCATGTGGGCTAATTTTTTTTTTTTTGTATTTTTAGTAGAAACAGGGTTTCCCCATGTTGGTCAGGCTGGTCTCAAACTCCTGACCTCAGGTGATCTGCCCGCTTCGATCTCTCAAAGTGCTGGAATTACAGGTGTGAGCCACCATGCCTGGCAGTCACGGAAATCTAATTTGGAGTAAAATTCTTCAATTTCTTTCAGGGCCTGCTATCTGTCATGTGCTGTTATACCAGAGTCAGCCTGGAATTTGGTGTCTTATTGCTACAAAGAATCTACCTTGTCAGTCTTAAGATCTGTTTTAATGTGAATGCTGGTCAGCTGTGCCTGAATTACAGCAGGGAGAGGGGTATGATGAGGCATGTCCGACCTCTCTTCCCATCATGGCCTGAACTAGCTTTTCGGATTAACTTTGGAATGCCCTTAGCTGATGAGAGGGGGTCCATCAATCGGTTGGGGGGCTTCAAATTTTATTTTTGGTTTAGACTAGGAACAGGAATTCTGAGAAGGCTAACGTGGAAACTCAGGCCAGCACTCTTGGCCTGCACAGACATCTGCCTTTTTTTTTTTTTTTTTTGAGATGGAGTCTTACTCTGTCACCCTGGCTGGAGTGCAGTGGTGCAGTCTCAGCTCACCACAACCTTCGCCTCCTGGGTTCAAGTGATTCTCCTGCCTCAGCCTCCCGTGTAGCCGGGATTACAGGCACGCACCATCACACCTGGCTAATTTTTGTATTTTTAGTAGAGATGAGGTTTCACCATGTTGGCCAAGGTAGTCTCAACCTCGTGATCTGCCCATCTCAGCCTCCCAAAGTACTGGGATTACAGGTGTAAGCCATCACGCCGGGCCCACATCTACCTTTCAAACCATCCCCTGGACCAGTCTAGAAATTCCAGAGCTATGTCAGGGACTGGGGATAAGGGGCAAAGGAGAGGGCCTTGGGTTCCCACCTTCCAGTCACCAGGGCAGCTCTGCTTTTACACGTTTTACATCACCTGTGAGCTATGAGGGACCCGGGCAAAGTATTTCATTGGCATGAGATCCTCCTCCCAGCAATTCCCCCACAGCTGCCTCTGGGCCTGTGAATGAATGGAAAAGTCTCAGAGTTTCGTCACCAGGAAGAGTGAGCAGGAGGGGGTCAAGAGGCAAATGGGCCATGGAACCACTTGCTCAGAAACCAGAAGCATGAGCTCAACGGCACCAACAAAGGGGTGGAAAGTCAAAGGAAATTAACCACAGGCCCTTCCTCTCCACCAGGCTCTAAAACCTTCTGCTTTCAAAAATCTCATCATCACCCACACAATTCTACTTCCATTTCCCCTATGGCTGTGGGATATTTTATCAAGAGGGTGAAAAAAGTAAAAGTACAAAAGTGAGTATTTTGTCCAAAGATCTGAAATAGCTTAACAGGGCCAGGGAGCAGGGAGGCTAGAACGGCCCTCCATTTGACAATCTCCAAGGCCGTCTGTGAGAGACTATGGATACAGCAAGCCCAGGACATGGGGTCACTGCTGAACTTTCTGGTTATGAGACAGGACCCCCTTCAGGGATAAAGGCCCAGGAAAGACGATAACAAGTCACACACAAGGAATGACCAATTACAGTTGTGGATTGTCCTGATACTAGCTAGAGAGAAGACTAAACATTGTAGCTAATATATCTTTTTTTTTTTTTCTTTTTTTGAGGTGGAGTCTTTGCTCTGTCGCTTGGGCTGGAGTGCAGTGACACCATCTCAAGTCACTACAACCTCTGCCTCCCAAGTTCAAGCGATCCTCCTGCCTCAGCCTCCTGAGTAGCTGGGAGTAACAGGTGCACGCCACCATGCTCAGCTATTTTTTTGTATTTTTAGTAGAGATGGGGTTTCCCCATGTTGGTCAGGCTGCTCTCGAATTCCTCACCTCAAGTGATCCGCCCACTTCGGCCTCCCAAATTCTGAGATTACAGGAGTGAGCCCACCGTGCCCGGCCCAATAACAATTTAAAACAAAGGGAACTGTCTCTGGATATAGTTATATGGATTCACTGTATTAAAGGATAAGAGTAAGATAAAGTCTCTGAGGGTTCACTGCTTGTCCAAACAGAAAAAAAAAAGATTTTGAGCTGAGAGTGGTTGCTCATGCCTGTTATCCCAGCACTTTGGGAAGCCAAGGTGGGAGGATCGCTTGAGTCCAGAAGTTTGAAACCAGCCTGGGCAACATAGCGAGAGACCCTGTCTCTATTAAAAAAAAAAAAAAAAAAAAAAGACTGGGTGCAGCGGCTCAAACCTGTAATCTCAGCACTTTGGGAGGCTGAGGCAAGTGGTGGATTGCTTGAGCCCAGGAGTTCAAGACCAGCCTGGGCAACATAGTGAGATCCTGTCTCTATTAAAAAAAAAAAAAAAATTGTGTACTACAGATTCGGCTGCAATATGCAGGGTTTTCCATGGGCTTTTGATTATCTGTGACATTTCAAAACTATAAGTTGTTTCATTAGAATATTGGTGGGTTGGTGTTTACAAATGTCTTTGTCTGTGTGCATAGCTTACATAGGTAAATACTGAGAGGGCACTGAAAGAAAAACTAACATTTCTCATCTGACCAAAGGAAAGCGTAGGAAACCTAATCCACTATCCAGGCCAGAATCATGGGCTCCATCAGTCTCTTGCATTTCTTTTTTCTTTTTTTTTTAGATGGAGTTTTGCTCTTGTTGCCCAGGCTGGAGTGCAATGGCGGCGTGATCTTGGCTCACCGCAGTCTCTGCCTCCTGGGTTCAAGCAATTCTCCTGCCTCAGCCTCTCGAGTAGCTGGGATTACAGGCATGCGCCACCATGCCTGGCTAATTTTGTACTTTTAGTAGAGACAGGGTGTCGCCATGTTAGCCAGGCTGGTCTTGAACTCCCAACCTCAGGTAATCTGCCCACTTTGGCCTCCCAAAGTGCTGGGATTACAGTCGTGAGCCACCACGCCCAGCCTGCTTCTTGCATTTCTTTCTATGAAGAGAACCAATTGGCAAATATTTCCTCAGTTCCCATCACAAGCACTGAGCTGGGTACTAGAGCTGGAGGTTCCTGGAGCTGGGAACCTCAGGATGGGTATGAACATAAAAAATGGAAGGGAGGGAGGGGGCAGGATGAAGTAGGGAGGACGTGTAACAGATCAATGTAACGAGAGTCACGGCACTGAGCTGGAGAGTGCAGGGACCCACAGGCAGGGTCAGGTCTGCCAGAGAAGTGCAGGGAGGAGGCCTCCTGGAGGAGGTGATGCCCAAGCTGCATCTTCAAAAATGGGCAGGTGGGCACTGGCAAACATGGAGGCCCGGCATTCCAGAAAAGGGAGCAGGGTGAGCAGGGGCACTGAAGCAAGGCTCAGCTGTACATAGTGATGGGGAGCTGCCTCGGGATGAGGATGGTCAAGGGCACAGAGGTGTGATGACCAGGGCAAGGTAAGGAATGAATGTGATGAGGTTCCACAGAGGTTCCCCATGGGAAGGCCTCATCTGCTGTTGAGGAGTGTGACCTTTCTGTAGCTGATGGGGAGCCCCTCAGGGCTTAAGCTAGGTGGTGGCTGGCTCAGTTCTGCTGTGAAAGAATGCTCACTCTGGCTGCAACGTGGAGAGGCAGGCACAGGGAGGTGGAGGTTTCTATGAAGCTGAAAGACAGGAGGATCGCTTGAACCCGAGAGGTAGAGTTTGCAGTGACCTGAGATGGTGCCATTACACTCCAGCCTGGGCGACAGAGCAAAGACTCTGTCTCAAAAAAAAAAAAGAAAGTATATTAGCTAAAATGTTTAGGCTTCTCTCTAGCTAGTATCAGGACCATCCACAACTGTAATTGGTCATTCCTTGCGTGTGACTTGTTATCGTCCTTCCTGGCCCTTTATCCCTGAAGGGGGTCCTGTCTCATAACCAGAAAGTTCAGCAAAGATCCCATGTCCTGGGCTTGCTGTATCCATAGTCTCTCACAGACGGCCTTGGAGATTGTCAAATGGAGGGCCGTTCTAGCCTCCCTGCTCCCTGGCCCTGTTAAGCAATTTCAGATCTTTGGACAAAATTTCACTTTTGTCCTTTTTCCTTTTTCATCCTCTTGATAAAATATCCCACAGCCATAGGGGAAATAGAAGTAGAATTGCTGGAAAGCAACCAGGAAGGAAGTAGTGGTGGCGCATGCCTGTAATCCCAGCTACTCGAGAGGCTGAGGCAGGAAATGGAAGTAAAATTGCCAGGAAGCAACCAGGAAGGGCTGTGGCAGCTGCCAGGCAAAGGTCTGAACTCCGCCAGGGGCTTTGAGGCTGGGAATGCTGAGTAGGGCGGCAGAATGTGCACACTGTGACTCCCGAATGAATGGCTCTGAGGGAGGAAGGCGTCTTGGATGATCCCAGGTTTTGGGATTGAGTGAGGCAGGATGGGTGGCAGTGCTACTCACAAAGAGGAAAGGCAATAAGAGGCAGTCAGGGGACATGCTGAGTTTGAGATTCCAGGAACAACTTCAGTGGGTGAATAGGTGGCAGGAAGAAGAGAGACTTGAAATCAACACAGGAAAAAGCTGATGGGGCAAGGTCCTGATCATGGAGTAGTGGAGGGGAAGCCCCGGGTGGAGGTTACTATGAAGCTGAAAGCACAGCTCCAGGCTGAGGGTGGGGGTGAGGACTGAGGGAGCGCAGAGAGGTTTGTTAGCCTGGAGGTGGGAAACAGAGGGAGTTCACACCTGATGGGTGGAAGGTTCCCAGATGTGAGCTGAGCCTGGGAGCTGACATTCTGAGAATGGCCAAAGGGTACACAGCCATTGTGGGGACTGGGAAAAGGAAGTGACCAAAGTCAGGTAAAAGACTTGCTGACGTGGACTCCTGAGGGCCACGCTGAGGGTGAAGCGATTGTGGTTTTGGTTATCTTTTGCTTTTTTTTTTTTTTTTTCTTTTTCCTTTTGAAGACAGAGTCTTGCTCTGTCACCCAGGTTGGAGTGCAGTGGGGCGACCTGGGCTCACTGCAATCTCTGCCTCCCGGGTTCAAGCGATTCTTCTGCCTCAGCCTCCCAAGTAGCTGGAACTACAGGCGCCCGCCACTATGCCCAGCTACTTTTTGTATTTTTTGTAGAGGCAGGGTTTTGCCATGTTGCCCAGGGAGGTCTCGAACTCCTGAGCTCAGGCAATCCACCCACCTCAGCCTCCCAAAGTGTTGGGATTGCAGGTGTGAGCCACTGTGCCCAGCTCTTTTTACCATTTATTGTAGACTTTTTTTTTTTTTTTGAGATGGAGTCTTGCTCTGTCACCCAGGCTGGAGTGCAGTGGGGCATGATCTTGGCACAATACAACCTCTACCACCTGGGTTCAAGCGATTCTCCTGCCTTAGCCTCCCGAGTAGCTGGGACTACAGGCGCCCGCCACCACGTCTAATTTTTGTATTTTTAGTAGAGATGGGGTTTTGCCATGTGGGCCGGGCTGGTCTCGAGCTCCTGACCTCAAGTGATCCACCTGCCTCAGCCTCCCAAAGTGTTGGGATTATAGGCGCAAGCCACTGCACGCAGTCTTATTGTAGATTTTTGAGGCTTGTCTCCCTAACTCCCAGACTCAAGTGATCCTCCTGCCTTAGCCTTCCGAGTAGCTGAGATTTTAGGTGCACACCATGGCACCTGGCTTTATTGTCAATTTTTAATGGTCCCAAGGCCGCTATCATGATTTTAGAAACAGACTAAATGACAAAAGCTAGATCTCTAAAGACATGTACCCTTAAGGAGAAATATCCTGTTACAGAGACATAGGTGTAATTGAGTTGCAAGCAAAGATGTGGCAGAGGTAGAGCTCCCAAAACGATTGGACTTCTTGAAATGTTTTAGGGGCAAAGACACATCCTTCCAGCCAACACACAGCTACACAAAGGCTACTGTATCCTGCCCCCTTTGCCTCTGTGGACCCATGGAGACGTGGCAGGACCTGAAGTGATGGGCTCACAATCTTTATTTACTTTTAATTTGCAAAGCAACAACCTCAGACAACTCTCAACCTTTTGTGAACTGTTAATTTATCATTTCCCCATCAATGACCTGGTTCCAGCTTAATTCTGCAATTCCAGCTAATCTGGTTTCCCTTTTTTTTTTTTTTTCTCTAGAATATTTTGTGTTTCTACTAGGTAAGGAGGAGTTTAAAAAAAAAGTTTCAAAAAGCTTAATATAAACTCTTGAGACTTAAAAAAAGATCCAATATCAGGCCGGGTGCGGTGGCTCACGCCTGTAATCCCAGCACTTTGGGAGGCCAAGGCGGGCGGATCACAAAGTCAGGAGATCGAGACTACGGTGAAACCCCATCTCCACTAAAAATACAAAAAAAAAAATTAGCCGGGCGCGGTGGCGGGCACCTGTAGTCCCAGCTACTTAGGAGACTGAGGCAGGAGAATGGCGGGAACCCGGGAGGCGGAGCTTGCAGTGAGCCGAGATCGCGCCACTGCACTCCAGCCTGGGCTACAGAGCAAGGCTCTGTCTCCAAAAAAAAAAAAAAAAAAAAAAAAATCCAATATCTTCTACAACCCAAGTTCCTTTTACTAGTCAAATTCCAGAACTTAATGTCAGGTGGGAAACTATCCCATCTGTTCTCCCTTACTGCTAGGGCGGCTCCTGTATTTTCTCAGACAGATGAGAATCTTCCTTCTATTGGACAAATGATGGGACTTCACAACCTCTCCCTAGCACCTAGCACAGCGATGGTACCTAAGTCCTCAATGACTGCTGGCCAAGTTAGTGAAGGAATGGTACTAATGATGGGGATTTCACAGCATACTTGATTTTTTTTTCTTTTCTTTTGGTTTTAACAAACATCACTGCCTAGAACTTCCTCCTCATGTCTAAGTGGATTTTGGACAGAGATGACTGCCAATGGCCTCCTCAGGATGTCACCTGGATCCTTAGGCAAAGCCACGGCTCCAAGTCTTGGAGGACAGATTCCAAGCAGGGTTTGCAAAAGGTAGTGGGAAGCTGTGTGCCCTGGTCAAGCACATGCAGGTCTAGGTTCACCCAAAGGTATACTCTTCCAAGCAACGGACTTTTACTCCATGTAGGCCTGGGGCACTCTCAGCCTGGGGCAGGAGGCAAGTGGGGTGGGGAAGTGAGGGGTGAGTATGCTAACAGTTCAGGTTTGTTTTTGTTCTAGTTTTTGTTTTTGAGACAGAGTCGCGCTCTGTCACCCAGGCTGGAGTGCAGTGGTGTGATCTCGGCTCACTGCAAGCTCCGCCTCCCGGGTTCACGCCATTCTCCTACCTCACCCAAGTAGCTGGGACTACAGGTGCCCGCCACCACGCCCGGCTAATTTTTTGTATTTTTAGTAGAGACGGGGTTTCACCATGTTAGTCAGGATGGTCTCGATCTCCTGACCTCGTGATCCACTTGCCTCGGCCTCCCAAAGTGTTGGGATTACAGGTGTGAGCCACTGTGCCCAGCCTAGTTCAGGTTTTTAACATAGTAAAAGACAGACTCAGGAAAAGAATGGAACTCTACTTTATTAGGCAATACTGAGCATCCATCCTATAAGAACTAAGCCCATTCTGAGCACAGGCCCCATGTGTAGGAGGAGGCAGTTTCCCATTTCCTGGAAATGCCTTATCTCCTCTTACTTCACAGCAAACCCCTTCACCTGCCATCATGCCCATCTTCACTCTCTCCAGGTGCGAGGATCCCCGGAACAAAGCCCTGGTAGCATCCCAAGATCAAGGGGGACACCTGTAGGACAAACTCCTGATTCAAGCCCAAATATCTCCAGGGAACAGATATGTCCTCAAAGTTAGCACTTCTTTAAAAATAATGTTCTTAGTATACAAAAGCTACCTGACAGGATTCTAGGTCTGCATATATCAAATAAAAAATAAAAGAAGAGGGAAACAAGTGCATAGAATAATTCAGAAATTATGGGGCTATGTATCTGTTGGGCCAAAGGCACAAACCCACCCTGCTGCGTGCAGGACTGTTTTACTCTTGATGAGACAGAAGTTACCATCCACCATGGGATGGCAGCTGGGGCTCTCAGACTTCACTACACTCTCCAGGACAAAACCCCACGAGAACAAATGTGTTCCCATGGTAGCTGACCTAGCTACCAAAGGACAGTAGGCAGAGACAAAAGCAAACACTGAAATATCCTCAGTTTACCCCTTTCCTGCAGGCCCTGTCCAACTCTTACCAATGGAAAGGACACTGGGACACTGGCTCCAGGCTGTACTTCCTCATGTTTCTGTGCTCCTGACACTTTCTGGAAATAGAAAGGGGCTTTATCTTCATGTGGGTGACTCAGAACTGGAGAAGCCCCTCCATCTTGACCTAAAATCAAAGCCCAAGGCACCAAAGCCAGAAGAGCAGATTCTAGCATGGGCAGGGAGCTCTGGAACACTAACAGCTTGGGGTGAAGGCACCTTAGCCCAACAATGTAGCAGCAAAACAACAAAACAACCAGAACCACACCAAAGATTTCCAGTATTTCTCTGAGGACTTGGCCCACATTGTGAGCCATGCTGTCTTCCATTCCACGTGGAGAAACATTTCCCCCCCTCATTTTACCAAAGAGGAAACTGAGGCACAGAGGAATCACGAGAGAGGGGGCCAATCAAGTCACCCAATGTAAGGGAAAAAGACCCAAATTTCCAGACTTTCCAGACTTTCCACTCCTATGCCCTGTTCTTGAATGTATATGGGACTTGACTCAGACCACTAAAATGACAGTGTCCTGGAAATGAGGATGAGCAAGGGGAAGATTCTGGCAAAACCCTACAGAATGTTTAGGAAGCCCGGCTCTTTGAAAGGGAATCACTGCTGGGGCAGTGTGGCAACTCCCACTCCAGGCCAGTCCCTCACTTTCGCTCTTTGCCACTTCAATAAAGTTTCTCTTTCATGTGAGTTCTCTGATGTGTGATAAAGTTAGAGCTGTTGCTGAAGCCTTTGCCACACTCGGGGCATTTGTAGGGCTTCTCCCCAGTGTGGATTCGCTGATGTATAATGAGGACCGAGTTCCAACTAAAGCCTTTCCCACACTCAGGGCACCTGTAGGGCTTGTCTCCCAAATGGGCTCTCTGGTGCATGACCAGAATGGAGCCCCGGCTGAAGCTCTTGCCGCACATGAGGCATTTGTAGGGCTTCTCGCCTGTGTGGGTCCGTTGGTGCACTACGAGCTGGGAGCGCTGGCTGAAGCATTTCCCACACTCGCTGCATTTGTAGGGCTTCTCTCCTGTGTGGATCCTCTGGTGCTTGAGGAGGTTGGAGCTCCAGCTGAAGCTCTCCCCACATGTCAGGCACTCGTAGGGTTTCTCCCCTGTGTGCATACCCTGGTGTGCGATCAGACTGGAGCTCTGGCTGAAGCTCTTCCCGCACACCCCACACTTATAGGGCTTCTCCACCATGTGGGTTCTCCGGTGCGTGGCCAGGTTGGAGCTGCGGCTGAAGCTTTTCCCACACTCACTGCACTGGTAGGGTTTCTCTCCTGTGTGGGTTCTCCGGTGGGTGATGAGGGCTGAGCTCTGGCTGAACCTCTGCCCACAGTCAGTACATTTATAGGGTTTCTCTCCTGTGTGGATTCTCTGGTGTCTGATTAGGTTGGAGTTGTAACTAAAGCTTTCGCCGCATTCTTTACATTCGTAAGGCTTTTCTCCAGTGTGGATCCCCTGATGGGTGTTAAGGCTGGATCGGTTGCCAAAGCTCTTTCCACACTCAGGGCACGAGTAGGGTTTCTCTCCCGTGTGGGTGCGCTGATGTGCGATGAGGTTGGGACTCCTGCTGAAGCTCTTGCCACACTCGGCACACTGGAACGGCTTCTCCCCCGTGTGGATCCTCTGGTGGGTTATGAGGTTGGCACTCCGGCTAAAGCTCTTCCCACAGTCTCTGCATTTGTAGGGCTTCTCCCCAGTGTGAGTGGTTTGGTGTCTACTAAAGTTTGAACCATCACTAAAGCTTTTTCCACATTCATCACATTTGTAGTATTTCTCTCCTGTGTGGGTCCTCTTGTGTGTGATGAGGTGGGATTTCCGGCTGAAGGTCTTTCCACACTGGGGACATTCGTAGGGCTTCTCCCCCAAGTAGGTGCCCTGCAGGCCTATGAGCTGGCCAACTTCCCTGTCCTGAGAGAGCACCTCCCTGTGGTCCTCACCTGGGGTGTGTCCCTGGGCCCTCTGGACGCCATCATCTCTCTCAAAGTCACTTTCCCTATCGGAGTGCTGAGCACTTTCACCTTCAGGCATTTCAGAGAATATCTCACGTGATTCATTCTCAAACATGTCTTGATTACAGTTCTCCCCATTTTCACTCTGTATCTCAAAATCTGAAACAATGAAGAAAAACACACAATGTCTACTCAACTCCCTGTCATGATGACAAAAGGAAACTAAGGGGGAAATTTATAAAAATTAAACTTCCAGTGAACACAAAGAGGCTAGGAAATCCTCAAAGCCTTTAATAATCAGGTTTAATATACCCAAAGGAATATAAATCATTCTGTTATAAAGACACATGCACACATATGTTCAATGCTACACTATTCACAATAGCAAAGACATAGAATCAACCCAAATGCCCATCAATGATACACTGGATGAAGAAAATGTAGTACATACACACTGTGGAATACTATGCAGCCATAAAAAGGAAGGAGATTATGTCTTTTGCAGGGACATGAATGGATTGGAAGCCATTATCCTCAGCAAACTAACACAGGAACAGAAAACCAAACACTGCATGTTCTGTCTTATAAGTAGGAGCTGAATGAAGAGAACACACGAGCACATGGAGGGGAATAACACACACTGGGGCCTGTGGGGGAGGGGGAGGGAGAGCATCAGGAAGAATAGCTAATGGATGCTGGGCTTAATACCTAGGTGGTGGAATGATCTGTGCAGCAAACCACCATGGCACGCATTTACCTTTGTAGCAAACCTGCACATCCTGCACACTTACCCCTGAACTTAAAAGTTGAAGGGGAAAAAAAAAACAGGCTTATTTCATTCTGACTGGTTGTCAGGCCTCATAATCTTTGTGGCAATCACCCAGAATTTCAAAGCCTTAAAGATTTGGGTTCCATGTACCATGTCTTCATCTGAAAATGAGATCAGGTGGGAATTTTAAAGGACATCAACAGGGTACCTACCCAATTACCCCGATACTCACCATAATGCCTGATGCTTGATTCAATGTAATGAGTGAATCAATGAGTTTTTTATTGGTACCACAGACATTTCCCTAAAGCTTGGTCTCCTTTCAAAAGGAGCTTACATAATAATTTCTTGTATAACATGTACCTGGTGTTTATGACCTCATTACTTTGTATTTAAGACACAGGAAAGATGACAGAGCCCCTGCAATCAGGACCCTAGGTGTCTATATCAATGACTAGAAGCAAGTTAACTGGATTGTTAAAAGAGCCCTCAAATTTGTCTGCAGTGGGACCTTATGAACAGATCTTTAATTGGTAATACAAAATATTTTCTGGGAACTTGTTAAACCTTCCACTGCCCAAATATTTGAGTAAAAGAAATCAATAGGGAGGACTGCTAGAACACAGCCCCTTCCTTAGATGAGGGACTGTAAAATCTACCCGAGGATGAGGCCAAAGAAGAGAGCTGAGCCTGGATCACACTGTTCTGACCCCCAACAGAACCATGTTTACTGAAGAGTGTGTTGGCTTCATAGCCCTGGCTGACACTCTAAGAAGTGTCATTAGAAATTAATGGCTGTCACCAGGCATTGTGGCTCACGCCTGTGATCCCAGCACTTTGGGAGGCCAAGGCGGGTGGATTATCTGAGGTCAGGAGTCTGAGACCAGCCTGACCAACACGGTGAAACCCTATCTCTACTAAAAATACAAAAAAATTAGCTGGGCATGGTGGCGGGCACCTTTAATCCCAGCTACTTGGGAGGCTGAGGCAGGAGAATTGCTAGAACCTGGGAGGCAGATGTTTTGGTAAGCCGAGATCACGCCACTGCACTCCAGCCTGGGCAACAGAGCCAAGACTCCATCTCAAAAAAAAAAAAAAAAAAAAGAAAGAAAAGAAATTAATGGCTGTCGAGAACATTAATGCTGCCAGGAAGTTGTTGATGACATTGTTTATACCATACAATGTCCTCTTGATGAGCCTGAGGAGGAAATTTCCCTCTTGACCTCAATCCTAAAAAAAGCTGCACTTTTTTTCTGTTTTTTGAGACAGAGTCTTACTTGGTCACCCAGCCTGGACTGCAATGGCGAGATCTTGGCTCACTGCAACCTCAGCCTCCTGGGTTCAAGCGACTCTCCTGCCTCAGCCTCCAGAGTAGCTGGGACTATAGGCACCTGCCACCATGCCTGGCTAATTTTTGTATTTTTAGTAGAGATGGGGTTTCACTATGTTGGCCAGGCTGGTCTCGAACTCCTGACCTCAGGTGATCTGCCCGCCTGGGCCTCCTAAAGGGCTGGGATTACAGGCGTGAGCCATTGCACTCGAACTCTCAGTGACATTTCTATTATTAAAGCTAATAAACTTTATTTAAGGTTAGATGCTCAATTAATTTTCTGTAAGTTAATGTAAACCCTCACATACAAACATGATAAAATTGGACATGCCCCTCTCAGGCAGGACCTGGGCTCCACTCTTGCCTTCAGTCAATTTAAGATCACATTTATTTTTATTTTTTATTTTTTTGAGACAAGGTCTCAGTCTGTCACTGAGGCGGTAGGACACTGGCGAGATCGCAGCTCACTGTAGCTTTGACTTCCTGAGCTCAGGTGACCCTCCCACCTTAGCCTTGCAGGTAGCTGGGATTACACAGGTGTATGCCACCACACCCAGCTAATTTTTTCGTATTTTTGTAGAGATGGGGTTTTGCCATGTTGCCCAGGATAGTCTCAAACTGCTGGGCTTAAGTGATCCTCCTGCTTTGGCCTCCCAAAGTGCTGGGATGACAGGCATGAGCCACCACGCCTGGCCATAAGATCACGTTTAAAATTGAAAACAGGCATATAATTACACTCTAAGCTTACACTGACACACATGCTGCTGCTAATCTGTGGGTTCATAGAATTGCCCTCTAGCCACACCCCTCATATCACTAGAGGACAGATACAGGCGCAAGGCGCACAAGGTATACTCTGACTTGGCAGGACCAGGAATTCTGTGCTTCCTCAACTTCCTGCAAGACAGTTTTTTTTTTTTTTTCTGAGATGGAGTCTCACTTGGTCACCCAGGCTGGAGTGCAGTGGCGCAATCCTGGCTCAGCCCAAGCTCCACCTCCTAGGTTCAAGCAATTCTCCTGCCTCAGCCTCCTTAGTAGTGTAGCTGGGACTCCAGGCGCATGCCAACACATTGTTTCTGGCTAATTTTTGTATTTTCAGTAGAGATGGGGTTTCACCATGTTGGCCAGGCTGGTCTCAAACTCCTGACCTCAAGTGATCTGCCCGCCTCAGCCTCCCAAAGTGCTGGGATTACAGGCATGAGCCATTGCGCCTGGTCATGGAAGATAGTTTTTTTATTTGTTTTTTTTCATTTGTTTGTTTGTGTTTTTTTTTTTTGAGACAGTTTTGCTCTTGTTGCCCAGGCTGGAGTGCAGGGGTGCGATCTCGGCTCACTGCAACCTCTGCTTCCCTAGTTCAAGTGATCCTCCTGCTTTAGCCTCCCAAGTAGCTGGGATTACAGGCATGTGCCATCACGCCTGGCTAATTTTGTATTTTTAGTAGAGACAGGGTTTCTCCATGTTGGTCAGGCAGGTCTTGAACTCCCACCTCAGGTGATTCGCCCGCCTCGGCCTCCCAGAGTGCTAGGATTATAGGTGTGAGCCACCATGTCTGGCCCGAAGACAGTTTTTTGGCAAGTTTTGAGCATAGAGCCCTGCTATCATCTCTCCTCTAGAAGAACCTGCAGGCCAAGGCCCTGATTTATTTTTAGCAAACTAACATGCCCAAAAACATTTTTTTTGGGTGATTTTACTAATTGAATAGGTAACATTAGCTAATAAGGCTGTTTTTGCTGTTTTAAAATCAGAACTGGTGAGCTCTCGAATGATCTCGGAAGCAACAAGGAAAACAAGTAAAACTCCAATTTTATTTTCAGTGAGATCAGAAGATAAAATTTGCAGACACCAAAATACATGTCAGGGCTTCCCAAAACAGCAGACTGGGTAGAAGCAATGAGGAAGGAAGTGCAATGAATAAGCATGGAAAGCCCTGGGTTGGGAGGGAGCAGATTTCAGAAAGCTCAGGCAGAAAATCACTTCCTGTGTTTGGGAACTGGGGTAAGTAGGGCAGCCTTCTTTGGTTCAGAGAGGCAAAGGAGGTGAGGCTGCAACCGGAATCACACAGGGCAGCCATGTATGCAGGAAGCTGTTTCTGGAAAGCAGAGAAGGAAAGAGCCTTTGACCCACACACATTAATCCACAGTATTTATTTATTTATTTATTTATTTATTTATTTATTTAAGATGAAGTCTCACTCTGTCGCCCAGGCTGGAGTACAGTGGCACAATCTCAGCTTACTGCAACCTCTGCCTCCCAGGTTCAAGCGATTCTCCTGCCTCAGCCTCCTGAGTAGCTAGAATTACAGGTGCACACCACCACCACCCCCCGCCCCCGGCTCATTGTTTTTGTATTTTTAATACAGATGGAATTTTGCCATGTTGGCCAGGCTGGTCTCAAACTCCTGACCTCAAGTGATCCAACTGACTTGGCCTCCCAAAGTGTTGGGATTACAGGCTTGAGCCACTGCGCCTGGCCCGAGGAATTACTATTACTGAGAAAAGTGACCATTTCCATCCATAAAAATAATTAAATGAGGCAACTGCCTTTATAAAGGAATACCACAGAGTAGAGCTTGAAGAAGGGATGGTGAGACAACAGAAAGACATGAAATGTACACTAGAAGAACTCAGGAAAGGAGGGAAAATCACACAGAGAAATGAAGACAACAGGAAAAGGAGCACAATGGGAATAGGCATCTTGGAAAGCAGAGAATGGGAAAAAGAGGACCAAAATGAGAAAGCAATGACAGGAAATGGAAACAAAGGAATAGGTTAAAAGGATTAAAAAGAATGATAGAGGGCCAGGCGTGTTGGCTCAGGTCTGTAATCCCAGCACTTTGGGAGGCCAAGACAGGTGGATCACTTGAGCCTAGCAGTTTGGGACAGCTTGGGAAACACGGCAAAACCCCATCTCTACAAAAAATACAAAAATTAGCCAGGTGTGGCTGCACACACTTGTAGACCCAGCTACTTAAGAGGCCAAGGCAGGACTATTGCTTGAGGCCAGGAGGCAGAGGCTGCAGTGAGCCATGTTTGCACCACTGGACTCCAGCCTAGGTGACACAGTGAGACCCTATCTTAAACAAAAAGATAGAAAGAGAAGTTAGGCAAAAGGAGAATCAGTAAACAACTGGAGTTCTCAAAAAAGAAAACTCAATAGAACTAATACTTAAAGGCCAGGCGTGGTGGCTCACGCCTGTAATCCCAGGACTTTGGGAGGCTGAGGCGGGCAGATCACAAGGTCAGGAGTTTGCGACCAGCCTGGCCAATATGGTGAAATCCCGTCTCTACAAAAAAAATTCAAAAATTGGCTGGGTGTGGTGGCAGACACTTGTAGTCCCAGCTACCCAGGAGGCTGAGGCAGGAGAATCACTTGAACCCGGGAGGCGGAGGTTGCAGTGAGCTGAGATCGCAGCACTGCACTCCAGCCTGGGTGACAAAGCGAGACTCCATCTCAAAAAAAAAAAAAAAAAAAAAGGACTAATATTTAAAGATATAACCTATAAGGATATAAGAACCCGTGAAAGCTATACCATGGGCCAACAAAAACTAACGCGGGGTGGCTAACAGTGAGACCGGCGGACAACAGCAAAAGGATCAAATCACTTACAAGGGGAAAGAAAATCAGCTGGTTTCAGATTTCTCTATATTCAGGTTGAGTGTGGTGGCACGTGCCTGTAATCCCAGCTACTTGAGAGGCTGAGGCAGGAGAATTGCTTGAACCCAGGAGGTTGTAGTGAACTGAGATCACACCACTGCACTCCAGCCTGGGCAACTCTATCTCAGGAAAAAAAAAAAAAAGATTTCTCTATATTCAACAAAACTGTCCTTCAAGTATAAACCTATAGGCAAACAGCTTTGAACATACACAAATTCATGGACTGTTAGGGGGGTGAACACCTAATGAATTTAACTTTAGAATGAAGACTAAAACTACAATGGCAATTAGGGTGATTACAGAGCTTGTAAATGTTATACAGCAGTGTAGAAATGACATTCTAACCAAAACTGGGGTTGGGAGAAATAAGGTGGTTTATAGGATATGTTCGTTGATTGCCTCATCTGTAATAACCTGGGAATTCAAAGAATTCACATTTAAAATTGGTAAAGCATGCAGCTGAAGTAGAGTTTTGCAAAAATAAACATTAAGAAAGATAAGATTATTGCCTACAACCCCAGCACTTTGGGTGGCTGAGGTGAGAGGACTGCTTGAGGCCAGGAGTTCAAGACCAGCCTGAGCAACACAGCAAGACTTCATCTCTACAAAAAATAACAAAATTAGCCAGGTGTGCTGGCACATGCCTATAGTCCCAGCTACTCAGGAGCCTGAGGTGGGAGGATTGCTTGAGGCCAGGAGTTTGAGGTTACAGTAAGCTATGATCACGCCACTGCACTCCAGCCTGGGTGACAGAGTGAGACTCTGTCTCTGGGAAAAAAAAAAAAAAAGAGGCCGGGAGCAGTGGCTCACACCCGTAATCTCAGCACTTTGGGAGGCAAAGGTGGGCAGATCACAAGGTCAGGAGTTTGAGACCAGCCTGGCCAACATCATGGTAAAACCCCATCTCTACTAAAAATACAAAAATGAGCTGGGCACGGTGGCACACGCCTGTAATCCTAGCAACCTGGGAGGCTAAGGCAGGAGAATCATTGAATCGTTGAACCCAGGAGGTGGAGGCTGCAGTGAGCAGAGATCGTGCCACTGCACTCCAGCCTGGGTGACAGAGCGAGACTCTATCTCAAAAAAAAAAAAAAAAAATAAGATTATTGACTAAAATTGGAGGGGAGAGGGATTATCTCTGTCAGATGTTAAAACATTACAAAATCTCTGCCAGGTGCAGTGGCTCACGCCTGTAATCCCAGCACTTTCGGAAGCTGAATCACCTGAGGTCAGGAGTTCTAGACTACCCTGGCCAACACGGTGAAACACCATACAAAAATTAGCTGGGTGTGGTGGTAGGCGCCTGTAATCCCACCTACTCGGGAGGCTGAGGCAGAAGAATCGCTTGAACCCTGGAGGCAGATGTTGCAGTGAGCTGACATCGTGCCACTGCATTTCAGCCTGGGCAATAGAGCAAGACTCCGTCTCAAAAACAAAAACAAAAACATTATGAAATCTCAATAATTAAAACATTAATAAACAATCAGACCAAATAAACAAAATAAAAGCTCCAGAAATCGATTCAATAGATATGTAAATTCAGAATTTAATACAAGTGGCACATGAATAGGCAGAACAGGAGAACAGAAAAGAGAATCTGTATAATGACTATGAAAATTTAGCATACAATACAGTTGGCCTCTTAAATCCATGGAGAAAATATACAACATACAATAAATGATGCTGGAAGAACTAGTTAGGGAAAACTGGAAAAATTCAATTCAAATGGAAAAATTCAAGCTCGACCTAGAAATGGACAAATCCCAAATGGATCTAAGACTTAAATGTTAAAACAAAAAACAAAAAACCCAAATAGCAGCATCAAACTATTAGATGAACATACGAAAAAATTTCTTTAAAATCTGGCAGCCTTTAAGTATGATACTTAATTTGTGGGGCTATCTTGTTTTAAATGTCAAGTCTTTGAACTCCCAGGTATTACAAACAAGACGATCAAAGAACATATCCTATAAAACCACCTTATTCCTCCCAACCCCAATTTTGATTAGAATGTCATTACTTTTTTTTTTTTTTTGAGATGGAGTCTCACTCTGTCGCCCAGGCTAGAGTACAGCGGCACGATCTCGGCTCACTGCAAGCTCCGCCTTCGGGGTTCAGGCCGTTCTCCTGCCTCCGCCTCCCGAGCAGCTGGGACCACAAGCGCCCGCCACCAAGTCCAGCTGATTTTTTGTATTTTTAGTAGAGACGGGGTTTCACCGTGTTAGCCAGGATGGTCTCAATCTCCTGACCTTGTGATAAACCTGCCTCGGCCTCCGAAAGTGCTGGGATTACAGGCATGAGCCACTGCGCCTGGTCCTTAGAATGTCGTTTCGATGCTGCTGTATAACATAAATATGATAAACCTCACTACAGAGGTCACTCTAAGTAGAATCCAGGCCCAATAACCTCTTCACTGGACTGCTCAAAGACGAGTCCTATCTTTACAAAGACTGCTGCTATCCAGCAAAGACCAAAGGAGGGTTGGCAGTTCTTCGCAAGTTGCCCTCTGAGAACAAGAGAGACACAGGAGCCATTCTACAGGACAGAAAAGAGTGGCCCTTCAGGTGATCTGCCTGACAAGGGCCTCCAAAATGGGAAAAAGTCACTGAGCTGGGAAGAATAAGGGATCCCTGGCCCCCTCCAGGCTCCCTGAGAAAGGCTGGCCCCTATGAGATGCAGAGCACACAGCAGAGCACGTTCAAGGGCAGGTGAGTCCCTCCTTTGTTTATTGGTGGCCAATTAAGAAAATGAAAACTCAGAAACTGGTTTTGGTCAGATACAAAAATGATATTCTTACCATGTTGTGAATGGAGATGAGAGGAGATGGTGGCAGCTGGGAATTTTTTTAAAAAAATTTTACTGGTAGAAATGGCTTTGGCTACTCTAGGATACCAAGAGGAGCACATTCTGTGGATATGACTCGATGCAGGGAGGCGGCTTCTGAGGAAGCAGGCTTGCGAGTAAGAGGCTGGATGGCCCAGACATCCACTTTTTTGTTGTTGTTTTCTGTTTTGTTTTGTGTTTTTTGAGACAGAGTATCGCTCTGTCACCTAGGCTGGAGTGTAGTGGCACGATCTTAGCAACCTCCGCCTCCGAGGTTCAAGCGATTCTCCTGCCTCGGCCTCCTGAGTAGCTGGGATTACAGGCACCCACCATCACTCCCAGCTAATTTTTGTATCTTTAGTAGAGATGGGGTTTCATCGTGTTGGCCAGGTTGGTCTTGAACTCCTGACCTCAGGTGATCTGCCCGCCTCAGTCTCCCAAAGTGCTGGGATGACAGTATAAGCCACCACAACTGGCCTGTTATTGTTTTTTGAGACAGTATCTCACTGTTTCCCAGGCTGGAGTGTGGTGGGATCTCGGCTTACTTAAGTCTTGACCTCCCAGGCTCAAGTGATCCTCCCACCTCAGCCCCCAAGTAGTTGGGACTATAGATGTGTGCCACCATGCCTGGCTAATTTAAAAAAAAATTTTTTTTTTTTTTTTGAGATGGAGTCTTGCTCTGTCGCCCAGGCTGGAGTGCAGTGGCGTGATCTCTGTCTCCTGGGTTCAAGCGATTCTCCTAACTTAGCCTCCCCAGTAGCTGGGATTACAGGTGGACACTACCACAAGCCTGAGTAATTTTTTTTTTTGTATTTTTAGTAGAGACGGGGTTTCACCATGTTGGCCAGACTGGTCTCAAACTCCTGACCTTGTGATCTGCCCACCTCTGCCTCCCAAAGTGTTGGGATTACAGGTGTGAGCCACTGCACCTGGCTAAATTTTTCTTAAGAGATGGGGTCTCAGCCGGGCGTGGTGGCTCAAGCCTGTAATCCCAGCACTTTGGGAGGCCGAGACGGGAGGATCACGAGGTCAGGAGATCGAGACCATCCTGCCTAACCCGGTGAAACTCTGTCTCTACTAAAAACTAGCCAGGCGAGGTGGCGGGTGCCTGTAGTCCCAGCTACTCGGGAGGCTGAGGCAGGAGAATGGCGTAAACCTGGGAGGCGGAGCTTGCAGTGAGCTGAGATCTGGCTACTGCACTCCAGCCTGGGCGACAGAGCGAGACTCTGTCTCAAAAAAAAAAAAAAAAAAGAGAGATGGGGTCTGACTATGTCACCCAGGCTTGCCTTGAACTCCCAGGCTCAAGCAATCCTCTTACCTCCTACCTCAACCTTCCAAAACTCAGAAATCAGTTAGGCATTAAAGATATAGGTAAGAACAGTCTTGCTTTCTTTTTTTATTTTTTTTTGAGACAAGATCTCGCTTTGTCACCCAGGCTGGAGTGCAGTGGCACAATCTTGGCTCACTGCAACCTCCGCCTCCCCAGGTTCAAGCGATTCTCCTCCCTCAGCCTCTGGAGTAGCTGGGATTACAGGCACCTCCTACCAAGCCCGCCTAATTTTTGTGTTTTTAGCAGACAGGGTTTCACCATGTTGGCTAGGCGGGTCTCGAACTCCTGACCTCAGGTGATCCCTGCACCTTGGCCTCCCAAAGTGCTGGGATTACAGGCGTGAGCTACCATACCTGGCCTAATCCAGGAATTTTAATTCTAGATATATAACCCCCCAAAACTGAAAGCCCAGACTAGAACAGATATTTGTGTATCATGTTCAGGAATTATTCACAACAGCCAAAAGGTGGAAACAACCCAAATGTCCATCAACAGGTGAATAAATACAGTATATACATACAGTGAAATATTATTCAGCTTTGAAAAGGAATGAAATTCTGACCCATGCTCCAACATGGGTTGGCCTCAACCTTGAGGACATTATACTAGGTGAAAAAAGCCAGACACAAAAGAACACACCTCTTATACGAGGTATCTAGAGTCATCAAAGTCACAGAGAAAGTGGACTAGTCATTGCCAGGGGTTGGGGGGAGGGGGGAAAAGAGAATATTGTTTAATGGACACAGAGTTTCAGCTTGAGAGGAAAAAGTTCTGTAGATGGATACCAGTGATGATTGCACAACAATGTGAATGTACTTAACGCTACTGACCTGTATTCTAAAAATGGTTAAAATAATAAAATATAATATATGGGTTAAACCTGTTGGCTCATGCCTGTGATCCCAGCACTTTGGGAGGCCGAGGCAGAGGCCAGGAATTTAAGACCGGCTTGAGCAACAGAGTGAGACCCCAACTTTTTTTTTTTTTTTGAGGCAGAGTCTCACTGTGTTGCCCAGGATGGAGTGCAGTGGTGTGACCTCTGCTCACTGCAACCTCCGCCTCCCAGGTCAACAGATTCTCTGCCTCAGCCTCCTGAGTAACTGGGACTACAGGCACATGCCACCATGCCCAGCTAATTTTTGTATTTTTAGTAGAGATGGGGTTTCACCATGATCATCAGGCTAGTCTTGAACTCCTGACATCAGGTGATCCACCGCCCTTGGCCTCCCAAAGTGCTATGATTGCAGGCGTGAGCCATCATGCCTGGCCTAGAAACACTCTTAAATCTGATGGTCTGCTAGGTACAATAATAGTATCTAATAGTATCTTGCTGTAATAGGTATTTTCCCTGATAATTCATAAGACACAGCATATTTTCTTTTCTTTTTTTTTTTTTTTTGAGACGGAGTCTCGCTCTGTCGCCCAGGCTGAAGTGTAGTGGTACGATCTCCGCTAACTACAACCTCTGCCTCCTGGGTTCAAGCGATTCTCCTGCCTCAGCCTCCTGAGTAGCTGGGATTACAGGCGCCCGCCACCACGCCCAGCTAATTTCTGTATTTTTAGTAGAGACGGGATTTCACCATGATCATCAGGCTAGTCTCAAACTCCTGACCTCGTGATCTGCCCACCTTGGCCTCCCAAAGTGCTGGGATAACAGGTGTGAGCCACTGTGCCCGGCCAGAACATATTTTCATAATTCTTAATTCTTTATTTCTAAATTGCTTCTTTACATCTTTTACCTTTTATTCTACTCGGTTGACTTAATTTGCAGAGGCTCTTGTAGAGCAAGGATTTTGACTCACGATCTGCTACATTACAGAGTCGGATGCAAATATTTCCTCCTAATGTGTATGCTGTCTTTTAACTTGATTCGCAGTATCATGTTTTATATGAAACACTTCTGTTTTGGCTGGGTGCAGTGGCTCACTCCCTGTAATTCCTGCACTTTGGGAGGCAGAGGCGGGCGGATCACCTGAGTTCAAGAGATCAAGACCAGCATGACCAACATGGTGAAACCCCATCTCCACTAAAAATACAAAAATTAGCCAGGAGAGGTGGTGGGCGTCTGTAGTCCTGGCTACTCAGGAGTCTGAGGCAGGAGAATCACTTGAACCCGGGAGGCAGAGCTTGCAGTGAGCCGAGATGGCGCCACTGCACTCCAGCCTGGGCAACAGGGTGAGACTCCATCTCAAAAAAAAAAAAAAAAAAAAAAAGACTTCTCTAATCCAGCTTTGATGATTTCTGTATTTCTGTACTGCTTATTCACACTTCATACTTGAATTGTGAGTGCCTAGAGGTTCCTGTCAAACCAACATGGAAGTCCTTCCCGCATGCTAAGATTACAAAAATATTCTCTTACATGCCATTTCAGATCCTCTCTAGTACAGATCTATAATCCATCTGGGATCTATTTTTGTGTAACTTGCAAAGGAGGGATCTATTTCTTTGTAAGCTGCGAAGTAGGTATCCAATTTTAGTTTTTTCAAAATGATTTGACCACTGTCCAAAAATCATTCACTGGAACAGTTCCTGAAGGGCCACAGGACCTCTCCCCTTATCTGTCACTGGACAAAAGCCGCCACCGTAGCTCGATCTAATCCAATGGTCCTTGTATTTCTTGCACTTGCCACGTGTGCTCTGGCCTCACATGCAAAGCACAAATTCCCATGGCCATTCACAGAGCCCTGCGTGTCCTCGCCTGGCCACAGGCCTCCTCTTTCTCTCCCCCACCAGAGAGCATACCAGCATGAACATGGGGAAGACTCACGTCAATAGGGGATGGACCTGAATTTGCTGTAGTTTATTTATAACAACGAAATAAACTGGTCACAATCTTTGGTGCTCTGGTTTGTGTTTGGCTCAAAATTCTTCTCCAGCCCCTTCCTGCCTGATTGTGACCTACCCCTGTGTCTCAGACACTGGTCTAAAAGAGAGAAGTGGTTCCGACATAGGGTATGCCTAGCTCCATTCTCAATGGGGCTCTCTGCATTAGAGCCCTGCCCTGGCAAGCCCAGCGGAAACCTGAACGTCCCTGAGGGACTGGGAGCATTGTTCCCCCTGAACTCTGGCTGCTTGAAAGACTAACTGCTGATAAAAACACCAATGGACTGTTATCTGGTGAAATAAATGAATGCCAAACATTTCATAGTTATAACGTTACTTCTCCCTAAGAGTTCTGTCTGGTATACTTTTCAAATATTTGAGTAAATTAAAAGTAATTTTTGGGCTGGGCACAGTGGCTCATTCCTGTAATCGCAGTGCTTTGGGTGGCTGAAATAGGAGTATCACTTGAGGTCAAGAGTTCAAGGTTATAGTGAGCTATGATCACACCAGTGCACTCCAGCCTGGGTTGACAGAGTAAGACTTTGTCTCTCTCATACATATATTAAAGTAATTTTGTTTTGAAACTAAAAATTGTAGCTTTAGAAAGACATAAGCTCTAACACTCTCCACTCCCTTTCTGGCTGAGACAAATGAATGTGTGTGTTCATTTGTGGTCATTAAGGGAGCATTTCGCTGGGGCAGCAAGCTCAAAACAAATCACCTGTTGCCTCTGATGGCTGAAAGCCAGATGATGCTGAGGATGGCTGGAGAGGTCAGCTGTGACTCTTTCACTCAATTGTTGGACAAGAGAAGGCTTGAAGTTAACAACCTCTATTCCTCTCCTGGGTCATTAATGCTTTTCAAACTTTAAAGAGCATAGGTATCACCTGGAGATCATGTCAAATGCAAATTTGCTTCAGCAGGGCTAGGTGAGATTGACAGTCCTTATGTCTAACAAACTCCCAGGTGAGCTGATGCTGCTGGCCCACTGACCACCCCCTGAGGAACAAAGCTCTATGGCAGTGGTCTTTACACTTTGCTGCATAATAGAACCACATGGGGCACTTTCAAAACTCCCTTGCCTAGGCCATACCCATTACCAATTAAATCAGAAAATTAGAATCCCTAGAGTAGGCTCCAGTCCCCCAGTAATTCTAATGTGCGGCTGAGTTTGAGAACCAGAGGTCTAGTGCAGAGGTTCTCAAACTGGAGTCTGAATCGGGATCACTTAGAGGGGTGCTGGGCATCACCCTTAAAGTTTCCTTTTTTTTTTTTTTTTGAGACAGAATCTTGCTGTCACCCAGGCTGGAGTGCAATGGCGCGATCTCAGCTCACTACAACCTCCACCTCCCAGGTTCAAGCGATCCTCCTGCCTCAGCCTCCCAAGTAGCTGGGATTACAGGCAAACACCACCGCCTGGCTGATTTTTTTGTATTTTTAGTAGAGATGGTGCTTCACTTTGTTGGCCAGGCTGGTCTCAAACTCCTGGCCTTGAGTGATCCACCCGCCTTGGCCTCACAAAGACATGGGATTACAGCCATGAGCCATCGGGCCCGGCCACCCTCAAAGTGTCTGATTCAGGAGTTCTAGGGTGGGGCTCAGAGGTTCATGATATTGAAGGGAGAGGGAAAGGAAGAGGAAGTAGGGTGGAAGAGAGGGAAGAGGGGGAATTAAAGAGAAAGGAAAAAGACAGATTCTGGCTGGGAGCGGTGTCTCACGCCTGTAATCCCAGCACTTTGGAAGTCCCAGGTGGGCGGATCACGAGGTCAGGAAATCGAAACCACCCTGGCTAACACGGTGAAACCCCGTCTCTACTAAAAAAAAAAAAATACAAAAAATTAGCTGGGCATGGTGGCAGGCACCTGCAGTCCCAGCTACTCAGCAGGCTGAGGCAGGAGAATGGCCTTAACCTGGGAGGCGGAGCTTGTAGTGAGCCAAGATCATGCCACTGCACTACAGCCTGGGTGACGAGCGACATCTCAAAAAATAAAATTAAATTAAATTTTAAAAAGACAGGTTCCTTGTCTTCTAGGATTTTATAGGTTCCTAGAAGAAATAAGACAAATATTCATATAAACAGAAAACAAGGTGAGCTATGATAAAAAGCCAAGAGAGAGAATCTGAATGTTCTGGGGGAGATGACTTCTAGCAGAGGTGATTAGAGGTGCTCCTAGGTGTGTGGAACTGGGGATAGGGAAAAGGGACAGGGTTTAAGAACAGCTTTAATGAAGAGGGTCTCCATGGGTGGGCACTCAAAGAATAACTGGGATTTTATCACACAGAGATGGGACAAGGCTATTCCAAGCCAAAAATCTAGGAGCAAGGGCCAGGCGCGGTGGCTCACGCCTGTAATCCCAGCACTTTGGGAAGCCAAGGTGGGCAGATCACCTGAGGTCAGGAGTTCGAGACCAGTCTGGCCAATGTGGTGAAACCCTGTCTCTACTAAAAACACAAAAATTAGCCAGGCATGGTAGTGGGCACCTGTAATCCCAGTTACTCGGGAGGCTGAGGCAGGAGAATCACTTGAACCCAGGAGGCGTAGGTTGCGGTGAGCCCAGATGGCACCACTGCACTCCAGCCTGGGGGACGGAGCAAGACCCTGTCTCAAAAAGAAAAAAAGCACAGGCTGTGTTCAAGAAAGAGCAAGATCTGAATGGAGTGGGGGTAGAGCATGGAGGGTCAGGGGTGGGAGCAGACTGCAGCGGGGGTCTGGGCCAGGTCCCACAGAGTCATGGATTCCAAGCAGAACACGGAGGTCATGCTTGATTTGGTAGATACTGGGAAGCTCATGAAGGTTTTTAAGCAGGAGTCCCCATCACTCTGGTAGGAGTGGAAGAGCTGCGATTAAGTGGCAGAAGCTGAAGACAGGTTCAGTTTGGCAGCTGCTCCAAGAATTCAGGTGAGAAACTCCATGCATCTGGATTAGGGCTGGGTATAGAGAGTAAAATGTCCTCAGGAAACAGTCACAGAGAGACACAAGCTCTGCCTCTTAATCTATTAACATAGGTCCGATCTTCATTAGAATTAGAAGGTACTTGAATCATGAGTGCCCAGAGGTTCCTGTTAGAAAAACATTAAACCACCACTGACTAACCAGGCCTGGAAATGTCCTGTGCTGGGTGAATGTGTCCAAAGGTCCCAAGCAGGACAAACAGAATAGAGGTCACGCGGCCTTATGTCGAGTAAATGTTTGAGAAGGGATGAAGACAAATGCAGGGACTCCTGTGAGCAATCATGAGGAAGCAGGCGCATTTGTTAAACAAAGACCAACAAAGACAATCTCAGAGGCAGAAGAAGGGGACAGACAAACTCACACGTCTGGGATGGTCCCCACTGGTTCCCATCTCAGGTGCCCACTGAAAGATGAAAGGCAGAGGCCCTGCCGCAAGCTGGATGGGAAGGGCTGTAATCACCTCTGACACCTGCTGAGACCTGAACCTCTGCTCTGTGCCTCCCTAACCAAATAACAACCTGAGGCCTCTCCTCAGCCCTCCGCCACTCTCTCCTCCACAGTATCTGACTGCAGATCCAAAGTTCAAACTGGTCACCTCCACCAGAAGGCAAGCAAAGACAGCTGTAAAGTAGGAAGACAGGTTTGTTTATTTTAATAGGAGGAATAAAATTCAAAGTTATTTTTTCAGGGCCAAAGAAAATCAAGCACTTTGCTTCAAGTAAAACTGAGATCTCTATGCAGAAAGAGACAGGTCTGGGTTTGAATCCTGGCTCCACCATTTAACAGGCATGTGAGTGAGCTTCCTGAACTTGCATTTTCCTGTCTGTGAAATGACAACACCAGCCACTCACAGGATTCTTAGTGAGACAGACATGAAGGTGCCCAGGGCAGGGTTGGGTCACTGCAGACCTTCAGCATCAGGCCCTTTCTCCACAGGACAGCTCTACTCATTCTCCCAGTCCCTGGAGGTTGTGATAGTCTGCCCCAAACCCCTTCAGTTTCCTTCTCTTCTCTTTCCAGTCCTCTGAATCCTCCAGGCCAGATGCTCTGGAGTTAGTCACTGTCTTAATTCCATCTGCATCCCCAACTTCCAACACCCACTAGGAAGTGTCTCTTAGAATCATACATGTGACAGCGCTTAAAAACATGGGCCATGTCCTCAGACATGTAAGTTCAAATCTTGGTTCTGCCTGGTACAAAGGCATATGATCTTAAGGGATCTCTGGTGATGATAATCCTGCTTATCTTCCAGGGTGGTGAAGATTACATGAGTTTTCCATATTAGATGCTAAGCATATGTCCTGCCTTGCAGAAAGAGCTTGGGAAGTGCTAGCCATGGTGACTATCAGTTCTTTCTCACATGTGCCCCATCTGGGGCCAACCCCCATCACTGCACACCCGATGACAAGGGAGCTTCCTGGCTGCTCTCCTGCCCCTAGCCTCTCACTACCCTAATCAAACCTACATCCTGTTGCCAAACTCCACTTCCTCCCATGCCCCCTGGGGTCCTAGTTCAAGAACCTGCTAAGGCCAATGACATTCAGTCCAGGCCCTCACTCACCCTTCCCCCAAACTCTACTTCCTACCACTTCCTAAAAACACACTTGCCACTCCCATCAGCCAGTTCTGCTGTTACCCAAAGGTATAAACTACCTTGGCTCTGCCCTTCCAAGCCTCTGCTCAGCACAGCTCCTCTCAGCTGCCACACCCTAATCCCTTCTACAACCTCCTGCTTAGGTGTCACCTCCTCCAGGAAGCCTTCTCTGACCTGACCTCTCCTCTCCATGCTCCCTTCTCTGAACTTCCGTAGTTCTCATTAGCACAAAGGCAGCCATATCCTATGACCTCTGAGACAGCCCTAAAGGCACAGGTACATCTGAAGTAAATATTTGGTCATCAAGTGAGTCCAGTTTACAACAGAAAACCAGGAGGGAGACAGAGCAGTTAAATGGCAAGACAGGATCCCAATACTTATTAGTAACACCGGAAAAAAATAGAGTAACTATTGCAAAGAGCTCGCTTGAAATTACGATTTTAAGAGCCTATGATTACTTTATACCACAGAAAGTCCCTAGTTATTAGCTGGTTTACTTGTCATTTCTCTTGGTTTCACAAAAATAATCACTTTGAGGCTAAGCATGGGTGGCTCACACCTGTAATCCCAGCACTTTAGGAGGCCAAAGTGGGCGGATCACGAGGTTAGGAGTTTGAGACCAGTCTGGCTAACATGGTGAAACCCTGTCTCTACTAAAAGTACAAACTTAGCCAGGCATGGTGGCGCGTGCCTGTAATTCCAGCTACTCAGGAGGCTGAGGCAGGAGAACTGCTTGAACCCAGAAGGCGGAGGATGCAGCAAGCCAAGATCGTGCCACTGCACCCCAGCCTGGGCGACAGAGTGAGACTCTGTTTCAAAAAAAAAAAAAAAGTTGAAAATATCAGATTGTTTTCTCTAATTGCAAGAACTATTTGGATGTTTCTTGTACAACCAAGTGAAGGTGCCAGGGGTCTCCATCTCCTCCCTGTGTAACTTCCACCACCTTCCCAACCACTCCAAATAAACATAGAAGTAAAAACTGTGCTTACAATGCAAAGGTAGCTCTAAGCCCCTCCCACACCGCAGTTCTGGAGCTGACATTGCACACAGTGAGGACACTAAAAGGCTGATGAACATGCTGACTGCCTGCAGACAGAGCAGAGGGATGGCGCTAGCCCCCTACTCTGTCTTGGACACCACCTTCTCCTCCTCCGACACAACGCACTCCTCCACCTTGGAAGGGTGCTCCCGCCCTCTCCCTATGAGGTTCCGCGTCTCACCACTGTCCCGAAGGGTCTGGGTCAAGTCTTCCACCAGGGCCGCTGCCTCCTCACTGCTTTCAGGCCGATGCTCTTGCAGCCAAGCCTGAATTTCCTTTGGTAGCATAGTTAACATCTGCTCCTTGGTGTGTACCTCTGGCCTCAGCCAGCGCCGACAGAGCTCTCGGAGGCGGCTGAGTGCACCCTGTGGTCCCCTGGTCACCTCCTCCTGGGAGCTGCCCTTGCCAGCACTCTGGGGAAAGGGCTCAGACTCAGGGCCATCCTCCTGCAACACAGCTTCCTGCACCCAGGAGTCATCCTCCAGGATCATGGTGGTGACCCCCTCCTTCTGTCTATCTTCCACTTGAGGCACCTGGACCAAGGGGCTCAGCGGAGTGGTCACTCTCGGGATCTCCGCAGCCATCATCCACGGTCCTGGGGCAATCACTTAGGCTTCAAGCCTTGAACCCCAGTCTTCTCCAGCCAGGCTCTCAGGTAAGATACTTCCCTCCTCAGATATCAACAAGTAGTCCCGCTGAGAAACAAAAAAGAGAACCATAATCTATAGGTAGACTGTCTCAAAGCAATCTAACTCACAAAAGCCCAGGTCAGACCACCAAGTGGTCCTCACATATGCAAACCAACAGACGTTTCCTGTTCCTCTTAAAGAAAAAATGGCTTATTCCTGAAAACATCTGTGGTAAGAGAAGGCGGTGGGTGTCACACGCCTGTAATCCCAGCACTTTGGGAGGCCGAGGTGGGCAGATCACCTGAGATATGGCGAAACTCCGTTTCTATTAAAAATACAAAAATTAGCCGGGTGTGGTGGCAGGGGCCTGTAGTCCCTGCTACTTGGAAGGCTGAGGCAGGAGAATCTCTTGAACCCAGGAGGCGGAGGTTGCAGTGAGCACAGATTTCGCCACTGCGCTACAGCCCGGGCAACAGAGTGAGACTCCATCTCAAAAACAAAAACAAAAACAAAAAAAGTATCCCAAGCACAAAAAATACAGCATTGTTCCTTCCAAAACACCAAAGAATGAGTATCAGAAATGCAAAGTCCCTGGGAAAAACCCATGACTGAAATACTGAGGACTCTCATAAATCAGTTCTGACTTGGACCTTGACTTGACTTGCAGTCAAGCCTGAATTTCCTTTGGTAGCATGGTTAACATCTATCTGCTCCTTGGTGTGTACCTCTGGCCTCAGCCAGCGCTGACAGAGCTCTCAGAGGTGGCCGAGTGCACCCTGTGGTCCCCTGGTCACCTCCTCCTGGCGGTTGCCCTTGCCAGCACTCTGGGGAAAGGGCTGACTCAGGGCCATCCTCCTGCAACACAGGAGTGTGTGTGTGAGACCCTGACCTAACAAACAACTTAGTCACCAAACTCTGTGACCACCTAATAAATAGAGATAGTAACATTCATGTTTCTGTTTTTATGGGGGCATCTTAAGGATTAGCAATGGATCAGATGTCAAAGCACTTTGAGCTTCATTGGAAGAAAGGCAGTATCTCAACTGCATTATTACCATACTGTAAGTATGAAGTTTAAAACATACCCATACTCTCCAATCCAGCCTCAGCCCCTCAGTACTTTATCTTAAAAAAATAACCAAAAACTTGAGTCCTTAAAAATCCAGCAGCAGGGAATGGCTAATAAACTATGACACATCCATATAGTAGCATGTATTAGAAACTGTGCTATAGGCCGGGCGCGGTTGCCTGTAATCCCAGCTCTTTGGGAGGCCTCGGCAGGCGGATCACTTGAGGTCAGGAGTTCAAGCCCAGCCTGGTCAATATAGTGAAACCCCATCTCTACCAAAAATATAAAAATTAGCTAGGCATGGTGGTGGGCACCTGTAATCCCAGCTACTCAGGAGGCTGAGGCAGGAGAACTGCCTGAACCTGGGAGGAGGAGGTTGCAGTGAGCCGAGATCGTGCCACTGCACTCCAGCCTGGGCAAAAGAACGAGGCTCTGTCTCAAAAAACCAAATAAATAAAAAGAAAAGAAAAAAAAAGAAACTGTGCTATAATATATGGCTACGTTTGGGTGGTAATGATAGAAAAAGGGCTCAAAGGAGCCTTCTGGGATGATGGAAATTTTCAATATCTTCATTTGGCAATGGCGGCACAACAGCAAACATGAAATTTAAGATCTGTGCATTACGCTGTATGTTTTTAATATTTTAAAAATTACACTGACAAAGATTAATCATTAATGATTTAAGATAATCCTTCTGATATGAAAATAATGGATAAACACAAAATCAGCAGGGCAGAAAAACCATAGACATAGTAAGTCCTGAATTCCCTTTAAAAATAAACTCACGGCTGGGCGCAGTGGCTCCCGCCTGTAATCCCAGCACTTTGGGAGGTTGAGGTGGGCGGATTACCTGAGGTCGGGAGTTCGAGAGCAGCCTTACCAACATGGAGAAACCGCGTCTCTACCAAAAACACAAAATTCGCCGGGCATAGTGACGCATGCCCGTAATCCCAGCTACTCGGGAGGCTGAGGCAGGAGAATGGCGTGAACCCGGGAGGCGGAGCTTGCAGTGAGCCGAGATGGCGCCACTGCACTCCAGCCTGGGCGACAGAGCGAGACTCCGTCTCAAAAAATAAATAAATAAATAAAATAAAAGATAAATGAACTCACAGGAAAAAAGAACGGGACGGCAGCTACAAAATACTGAGAGCAGTGGAATTGCAAACGACTTAAAATGAACATTATAAAAGCAATACAAAATTATTGTTAGCCCAGGAGCTGCAGCTCACGCCTGTAATTCCAGCCCTTTGGGAGGCCGAGGAGGGAAGATGGCTTGAGGCCGGGAGTTCATGACCAACCTGGGCAACAGAGTGAGACCCAGTCTCTTCAAAAATAAAAAAATTTTTTAAAAATCCTTACTACATCATAAGGACTCAAAAAACACTCCCCCCCGCTCAATGAAAAGGGGAGAAAGGTTGACAAAGGCAAAAAAAAAAAAAAAAAGGACAAAAAGAAAATAAAAGCTAGTGGGAAAACCCACGCTCTCAACGTGTATTTACTCAAATGACTAGAAGAAACATTGGCATATGGTATAAGAGAACTCTTCCTACTTGGGAGCCTGGGAAAAGTGTGCCCGGTCAGCTAATTTGCCGTCTGACTCGGGGCACGACACGCCCCCCTGAACCTCAGTTTCCCCATCTGTAAAGCGTGTACGCTGCGCGGGATGTCGTCGAATGCCCCTTCCCGTCCAAAGCCTGCGCTTCCCGGTAGGAGACGCAAGGAGCTCTCCGCCAGCGAGACGCCTCCAGGACGGTTCGCGGAGCGGAGCCGGCGCTCTGGGCTGCAGGGCCCGCAGGACACTGAGCGCGACCCCGACGCCCCTCCCCCAGCAGAGCTGCCGGCAGCTGGCTCCAGGCCCGCTATTCCCTCACCTCGGGCTACTGCCCGGGGTCCGCGCAGCTCCAGGCCTGCCTCTCCGGCTCACCTCTCGGGAGACCAGGTCCTGCTCTAGCGGCTGCTTCGCGCGCAAAAGCGCCCCTGGGCTCGGCCCGGCCCCTCCGGATTCACCCCGGCTCAAGCCCGTGGGGCACCGAGAACAATGGACGGGAGAGGCCCGCCCATCGCCCCGCTCATTGGCTGCCGAGAACGGCCCTGGAAATTCTGCCTTTCTATTGGTGGAGACGGCACCCAGCCGGGAGGCGGGAGGGAGGCTGGGCCCAAGGCATTGTGGGAGATGTAGTCCGCCCGGAGGCGAATCTGACCGCGGTCTCCGCAGCAGGGTTTGGGGCTGATAGCCTGGGCAGTGCCCGCGGGTCAGAGGCAGGAAAATCCGTGGACTGACCGTCAGAACCCCTGTGTTGGCCAGAGCTGTAACCCGAGACAAGCCGTTTCACTTATCTAAGGCCTCTGTATATTTGTCTATAAAAAGTGAAAGTTGGATGACCGGACTTGAAGGACCTTTTCAGCTGCGAACCCTGTGGCAAGGAGTATTGTCAGGCACCCTCGACCGGCGAGAGCAGACCCTGGGCAGGAAGGGAGGCCATGGGGGAACAAATCCTCATCGCCCAAGCCTGGCGCCTTTCCCCCAGTTTGCAGCTGTACACAGGCACTCGGTCTTCGCACACCCCTCTGTTTTCGCACGTGGTATTCCTGTGTTTGGAGGAACGTCCTGCCCCGCCTCCTCTGCCGCGGAACTCCCATTCTTCCAGCTTCTCCTGGGTGAAACCTGCCTTGTCATCACCACCTCCCCAGGCAGAGATACCGCCCCTAGTACACCTGTTGGACGTCCCCATTTTATTTTTAAAAAATATATATTTATGTATATATATTTTTATACACACACAGAGAGACAGGATCTACATTTCATAGAGACAGGGTCTCCATATGTTGCCCAGGCTGGCCTCGAACCCCTGGGCTCAAGCAGTCCTTCCTCCTCAGCCTCCCAAAATGCTGGAATTACAGGTGTGAGCCACTGCACCCGGCTGACGTCTCCATTTTAGTACTGATCACTGGGTTGCTTACTTATCAATCTCAGTATGGGGGAAGGGAGGGTTCCCGGGAGTGGCAGTTTGGCCTCCATCTTTGTGTTCCTACCCCTAGCGCTGCTGAAGAAATGGCTGCCCCAACCCTGCTTGAAAACAGGTGAGAAACTACCTGGAAACTCAAGTGGAAAATCTAAAAATGGAGAGAGACACCCTTAATGGTCTGTGATAGAATCGTTGTGTATGTTTGAACAGAGCAATTACCGGAGGCACCTGCAATGAAATGACTGCTTTTTTTTTTTTCTCTGTCGCCCAGGCTGGAGTGCACTCACAAGATATCGGCTCACTGCATCTTCCCCTGCCAGGTTCAGGTGATTCTCCTGCCTCAGCCTCCAGAGTAGGTGGGATTACAGGCATGCGCCACCACACCCGGCTAATTTTGTGTATTTTTAGTGGAGACAGGGATTTCACTATGTTGATCAGACTGGTCTTGAATTCCTGACCTCAGGTGATCCAGCCACCCTGGCCTCCAAAAGTGCTGGGATTACAGGCATGAGCCACGTGCCGGGTACTTTTCCCATTTTTAAATTGGATTTATTTGTAAGAGCTCTTTGTATATTAAGAAAATTATCTCTTTGTCACAGCAGTTTCTACTTTTTCTCAGTTTGCTGTTTGTTTTCTGCTGGTTTATTAAATATAGAAATTTGAATTTTTTTTTTTGCAAATTTGTTAATCTTGTCTTTTTATAGTCTCTGAGTATTGTGTTAGAAAGTCCTCTGCACCACTCCAAAGATTATGTGAAATTCACCTGTTTTTCACTAATTAACCTCTTGAATCCAAATACAGAGATGCAAAGTGAAGTTCAGCTAGTGAATCTTATCCAATACCCTGGTAGCATCTTTAGTATCCCAGATTGACCACTTGCAAACAGCACCACCTCCAGGCCAGCCTGAGAAGTCTGCACTAAGCCCCTGGATGCAGAATTCCGGGTCACCACTCCTCCAGGTGATTTTTTTGGGATGACATTGTATTAAAAAAATGGGTTTCTCCATGTGTCCCTCCTTACCAGGAATGGAAATTTACACAAAAAGGAAAAGATGCAGGGGAGGCTGGAGATGCACAGATGGAACTTTCCAGCAGCCCAAGAGTTTATTTACCTCTGTTCCTAACCCATGTCAACCCTTGACCGCAGAACTGGCACTAGCTTGTCACTGAGAGTCCTAGAGAAGCCGTCTCCTCTGTGTCTGATTCTGGGAAGCTGGTCCTTGCCGGTGTCAACTCTCCTACATGAGACAGACAGAAAGTCACATTTAAGACCAACTCTTGGCATAGTGATCCTACTGAGAAGGGCCCTGGTAGCCAAGCCAGTACCCTAAGACCAGCCTGCTACATCGAAGCAAGCCTGGAAACACAGCCAAGTTCAAGGTTGCTCCCCCAAGAGATTCCTTTCTCCATTGGCCAAACCACAAGGGTGAGAGAGGCTCTATTCCACCAGGAAGGATTTTTGGTTAAAAGCTTAAGAACTAATCTGGCTAACTTAAGTAAAAGGGACTTATTGAAAGACTGTCAGGGAACTGACAGAGTAGAAGGGAGCTGACGAAGCAGGCTTGAGAACAGTTAGGAGCCAAGAAACAAAGAGGAAGGCCCCAAGAACCACAATAACAGTCTCTGAGCAGAAACAGTTCAGCTTTCCCATCCCATGACCTCTGGTACTACAGCCACCTCTGTTTCCCCACCTTTCTCATACAAATTTTCCTGTGCAAGGAAAGAACATTCGGTTGGTTGAGTCTAAGTCACATGCACATTCCCTGGATGCAGCAAGGTGAGAGAGGATTAGATCTGGCTCTTAGCTTTTCTTACTAATACCCCCCACAAAGGCAGATTCTCCATTCTGGAGACTGAAGGCCTATTAGGAAACACTGGACAGGCAGAAACAGTATCACTACTTGTCTTTAGGCTCTGAGCAAGAAGGATCGGATCCTCACCCCAAGGAATGCTCAGCCTAAGGCATTTGGGAACCCTTAGCTCATCTAGAGTTGATGAAAAATGATGTGGGTGGGAACAGGGAGAACTGCTCCATAATGGTTCTTTCCATAACAGTTTTGACGGGAGAGTTTAGTCCATTAACATTCAATGTTATTATTGACTTATTCTTTGCCATTTTGTTATTTGTTTTCAATTGTTGTGGTCTTCTCTTTCTTCTTGTCTTTCTTCCTGTCTTCCTTTTTGTGAAGGTGATTTTCTCTGGTAGTATGATTTAATTTCTTACTTTTTGTGTTTTGTGTATTTGTTGCATATTTTTTAATTAGAGATTACGATGAGGCTTGGAAATACCATCTTATAACCCATTATTCAAACTGATGACAACTTTACACTGCTTGCACAAAGGAACAAACAAGTAAACAATAAAACAAATAAAAAGAAAACTAATAAAAACTCTATTTTAATTTGTCCTTCTGCTTTTTAACTTTTTGTTGTTTCTACTTACATCTTATTGTACTCTCTATGTCTTGAAACGTTGTAGTTATTATTATTTTTGTTTGGTTCATTTAGTTGTTCTACGTAAGAGTTGTTTGCACAATTACAGTGTTATAATACTCTGTGTTTTTCTGTGTACTTACTATTATCAGTGACTTTTGTAACTTCAGATGATGTCTTATTGCTCATTAATGTCCTTTTGTTTCTGATTGAAGACCTCCCTTTAGCATTTCCTGTAGGATAGATCTGGTGTTGATGAAATCCTTCAGCTTTTGTTTGTCTGGGAAAATCTTTATTTCTCCTTCATGTTCGAAAGATATTTTCACTGCATATGTTATTCTAGGGTAAAAGTATTTTTCCTTCAGCACTTAAAATATGTCATGCTACTCTCTCCTGGTGTGTAAAGTTTTCACAGAAAGTCTGCTGCCAGACGTATTGGAGCCCCATTGTATATTATTTGTTTCTTTTCTCTTGCTGCTTTAGGATCCTTTCTTTATCCTTGACCTTTGGGAGTTTGAGTATTACATGTCTTCAGGTAGTCTTCTTTGGGTTAAATCTGCTTGGTATTCTATAATCTTCTTGTACTTGAATATTTATAGCTTTCTCTAGGTTTGGAGAGTTCTCTGTTATTATCCCTTTGAATAAACTTTCTATCTCTGTCTATTTCTCTATTTCCTCTTTAAGGCCGATAACTCTTGGCTTTGCCCTTTTGAGGCTGTTTTCTAGATTTCGTGGGCATGCTTCATTCTTTTTAATTTTTTTTTGTCTTCTCTAACTGTATATTTTCAAATAGCTCGTCTTCAAGCTCACTAATTTTTTCTTCTGCTTGATCAATTCCACAAGGAAGAGACTCTGATGCATCCAGAATTTCTGCTTGATTCTTTTTATTTCAGTCTTATTGTTAAATTTATCTTATAGAATTCTGAATTCTTTCTGTGTTATCTTTACTTTCTCTGAGTTTTCCCACAACTGCTATTTTAAATTATCTGTCTGGATGGTCACATATCTCTGCTTCTCTAGGATTGGCCCCTCTAGTTTGTTTGGTGAGGTCATGTTTTCCTGGATGGTCTTGATGCTTGCAGTTGTTTGTCAGTGCCTGAGCATTGAAGATTTAGGTATTTATTGTAGTCTTCTCAGTCTGGGCTCGTTTGTACACATCCTTGGGAAGACTCTCCAGGTATTTGAAGGATGTGGGCCTCGTGATCTAAACTGTATCTGTATTAGGGGACATGCCAAGCCCAGTAATGCTATGGTTTTTGCAGACTCATAGAAGTACTGCCTTGGTGGTCTTTGATAAGATCTAGAAGAATTCTCTGGACTGCCAGGCAGAGACTCTTATCCTCTAAACAATCTCAGTCTCTCTCTCTCTCTCTCTGTCTCTCTCTCTGCTGAGCCACTTGGAGCTGGGGGTGGGCTGACACGACATCCCTATGGCCACCACCACTGGGACGGCAATGGGCCAGACCTAAAGCCAGCAAAGCACTGGGTCTCACTGAAGGCCTGCTGTAAACACTACCTGGCTATCTCCTATGTTCACTCAAGGCCCTAGGGCTCTACAGTCAGCAGGTGGCAAAGCCAGACATGCTGTGTCTTTCTCTTCAGGGCAATGAGTTCCCTCAGGCCCTGGCAGGTCGAGAGATGCTGTCTGGGAGCCAGGGACTGGAGTCAAAAACCTCAGAAATGTACCTGGTGCTTTATTCTGTGGCGGCTGAACTGGCACTGAAACCATGTGAAAAAGTCCTTCCCATTCTTCCTTCCCCTTCCACCCACACAGGCCCACAGGGAGTACTGCCAAGCTACTGCCGATGTTCACTTAGGGCTCAAGGGCTCTTCAGTCACTTGTGGTGAATGCTTCCAGGCCCAGGACTCACCCTTCAGGGTGAGGTCAAAGCAGGTCCAGAAATGCTGTCTAAGAGCCAAGGCCTAGAATCAATGACCACAAGAGCCTATTTGATGCTCTACCCTATTGTGGCTAGGCAGGTATCTAAGCTGCAAGACAGTCCCTTTTACATTTCTCCTTGCTTTTCTCAAGCAGAAGAAGTCTCTCACCACAGCCACCATAGCTGGGAATGTGCTGGGTCCCACCTGAAGCCAGCATGTCTCAGAGTCTTACTCCAGGCCCATAGCAGTAACCTGGGTACCACTGCAGGTTATCCAGGACAAAAGGGCTCTTGAGTCAGCAGGTGATGAATCCTACCAGGACTGGGTTCTTTCATTCAAGGCAGCAGGTTCCCTTCTGGCCCAGGGTAAATCTAAAAATGTAATTCAGGAGCTACATCTTGGAATGGGGGCCTCTCGACTCTGACTAGTGCTCTATCCTACTGTGGCTGAGCTGATATCCAAGATGTAAGACAAAGCCCTCTTTACTCTTCCCCCTCCTCTCCTCAAGCAAAAGGAAGAAGTCACTTTTGCTGCTGCAAGCTGCGTTGCCTGGGGTTGGGGGAGGGGTGGCGCAAACACTCCCTTGGCTCCCCTGGCTGGTGTTTCACTAGGTCATGTGCCCCGAGTCCACTGGCTCTGAGCCCAGCATGGCATTAGGAATTGCCTAGGAGTTGAAGTCCTTATGGTCTAGACTGGCTTGCAAGTGTATTTAGGGCCCCAGAGCATGATAGCCTGCCATGCCAAGGCTTGTCAAAACACAAGCCTCAAGCCTTCTAACTACTGGGATGGGTGAACTCATCCGGGTAGCACTGGTCTAAATGCTCCCTCCATGGCTAGGTGTCACCTGAGTTCCACCTGGCTTTGCATTCTGCTGTGACAGGGCAGCACTGAGTTCAGTGCAAAGTCCCACAGTTGCTGCATTCTCTCTCCCCCAAGTGCACAGATTCTCTCTCAGCACCACAGCAGCCACTGTTGAGGGATGGGGGAGGGGTGACATCAGTGTTTCAAGACTCTTTCGTACCTCCTCAGTGCCTCTTTCAGCGATATGAAGTTAAAGCCAGGTACTGTGAGTCCTTCCCTGATTTTTGGTTCTTATGAAGATGCTTTTTTGCTGTAGACAGTTGTTAAATTTGATTTTCCTGCAAGGAGAATCATTGGTGGAGGCTGCTCTTTAGCCATCTTGATCTGCTCCTCCTCCCTCACCTAACTTTAATTATCTCCTAAGAGCCCTATTTCCAAATACAATCACATAGCGGATAAGAGCTCCAATGTATGAATTTTTGGGAAAACCCAATTCAGTCTATAGCATTTTGGGAGAGGGAGGAAGAGAACATTCAGAGGAAGGACACAGTATAAGCAATAGTTTGGAGGTGGGAAAGTTCAGCTCATGGACAGAAAAAAAATGATCCAATTTGGCAGGGCCCACAGGGAGATATGGTGGGGTGGTGAGAGGTGGGCCACATCAGAAAGAATCTTGAATGCCAGGCTGAGGTTGGAGACATTTCCTGTTGTGTAGAAGGTGCCATGAGGTAGTGGGGAGGGTAACATGATGAAAGGATATTTGGGAGGATGAATCTGGCATCAGTGATGGGTAGGAATAAGGAGTGAACAAAGCTGGAGGCCAGGAAACTGGACACACAGCCCAGAGCTTAGGCTTGGGCTGTTCAAAGGCACTGTTTGCACACTGAGTTCCAATATGGATCAAAACACTTAGGGGGTGGATGATTTGGAAAAGCAAAACCATTCTCTTCCCATTACCACACAGTTTCCCAGCTGAGCTCATAACCAGAGTCCTACACATCAGACAGTCAAACTGCTCCAAACTCTGTCCCTAGAGGCTGTGACCCAGAGAGAGCCCTTGTCCAGCTGTAGCCCAGGGACACTGCAGCTTGAGCAGGACTGCACCTGTTCCATCCCAGGAGCCTCATCTCTGTCTGGCATGGCTTTGGCTTCAAAGGCCCTCAGCTTTGACTTCAAAATCTGTTGGGTCAGATTCCTGAGAGCTCTGGCCTTTGGGTTAGGGATTTTAAAATAGTTTTTTCAGCAGGCAGTAGATGAGCTCTGGTTTCTTACCTCTAAGAACTGGCTAGAACTCACAGAAAGCTGTTATACTTACAGTTATGGTTTGATTACAGGGAAAGGATACAGACTGAAATCAGCCAGGGGAAGAAAGGCATGCGGCTGAGTCCAGGAGGGCACCAGACATGGAGTATCCATTATCCCTTCCCCATGCAGTCAAAGTGCATTACCCTCCCGACTTTGATATGTGCCAGTACGCATGGAGTATTCCCAGCCAGTGAGGCTCCCTCAAGCCTCAGTGTTCAGGGTTTTCACTGGAACTTCATCACGGATCACAGAGGCATGCTTGATTGTCCACGTGGTTGCTCTCAGTTTCGAGTCTCCCATCCTTCCAGGGGTGACCTAAAGCCTGGACTCTAAATCACATAGCTGGTTTTCCTGGCCTGGCTAGTCCCCACCCTAAATCTTACTACTAGACTATCCATCATGACCCAAGATCCCCAGGCAAAGATATTCCTGCCAGGCATTGCATGTTGGAGATTACCTCCCAGGAGTCGAGGACAAAGGCCAGACCTCTTTTGGGTCAAGATTAATTTTTTTTTTAACTATACAACTTGCCATCATTCTGTTAACCTTCCTTTCTGTTATATCTTCAAAATAACCCTAATTGGTGGGTAAGGATGTTTATTATTAGAAACAAGATGTCAAAAGGAAAGACACTTGAGCAAAGTTGCACAGGTGATCCTTGACTCATGGTACAATACTCTTTCCACTCTCTGAGAACCCTGAGTCCTGAGCAGAAGATGGAAGGAAGGTATGTACATATGTGTGTGCACATGTATGTTTCTGTTTGTAAATGTATGTCTAATAAGTATGTGTAGATATGTGTATGTCTCTGTGTGTGTGTGTATACATATGGATGTCTGGGTATCTATATTCATGTTTGTGTGTGTGTGTACACATGCTCAGCAGGAAGGTCAAAGAGAAAATCAGCAGGGCTTAGTGGTGCACACTTGTAATGCCAGCTACACTGGAGGCGGACGGGGGAGGATCACTTGAGCCCGGGAGTTTGAGAGAGAGAGAAAATTTCAATAATCTTCTTGCTGTTAGAAGGAAAAACCTGGGGCTGGGCATAAAGAGACATAAAACACAGCATAAAGAGGCAGAGAAATGTCTAATGAAAAACAAGTGACCAATAATTAATTAGTTCATTTATAAAGAAATATAGCACTGGCCGGGTGTGGTGGCTCACGCTTGTAATCCCAGCACTTTGGGAGGCCGAGGGAAGCAGGTCACAAGGTTAGGAGATCAAGACCATCCTAGCCAACGTGGTGAAACCCCGTCTCTACTAAAATACAAAATATTAGCTGGGTGTGGTGGCATGCCTGTAGTCCCAGCTACTCAGGAGGCTGAGGCAGGGGAATCACTTGAACCCAGAGGTGGAGGTTGCAGTGAGCCAAGATTGCACCACTGCACTCCAGCCTGGCGACAGAGCAAGATGCCGTCTCAAAAAAACAAACAAACAAACAAACAAACAAAAAAACCAAGGAAATATAGCACTTTAGCAGCAGAATAAACATGGAAGATAACTTCCTCTAGAACCCTGATAATCTTTGTGAGAAAACTGTTGGTCACATATGTTAATTGCCAAAACTTGCAGGACCCTGTGCAACAGAACTGGCAAGTAAAACCATCTTTCTTAAACTCGTTCTGTTACAAGTGGCATTCAACTATTTCTCAACCAAGATTTCACAGACTTGTCTCCAGCTTCCAGATGGTGAGGGAAAGTGTGATGAGAATTTATGATAAATTGTCCCTGTCTCTGAGTCCATCCTCTCCTATTGAAGAGAAGGAAAGTGAGGCTAGCACATTACAGCCCTGTGTGACAAGTCACAAGATAAGCAAATAATTATTTAAAATCGGAGAGTCCCATAATTTATTCACGAATGCCAGACATTCTATATTAGATCTTCCATTTCAATTTACTTGTATTCTTTGAAGGAAATTTATAAGATTTGTATTATTCAGAAAATACTCCCAAGCTAATAGAAGAAAATATTTTAACTCCACGAAGTATCAGGCTATACAATATGGTATGCTGGTGAAGTGTGTAGGCTCTAAAACCAGAAAACACAGGTTCAAGCCCTGGCTCTACCACCTTGAGAAAGTTACGTGGTCTCTCTCTCCCTCAATTTCCCCATCTAAAATGTGGGGATGACAATAATAGTGTCTATCTCACAGAGTTGTTTTGAGGAAAATAATATTTGTAATATATTATTTATTATATTATAAATAAAATAATAAATTGGTTATAATAGTATTTGAACAGCAGTTAGTGGTATGTAAGTGTGTGCTACTGTTATTTTAACATTTCAGATTATAAATATCTACCCTGTTATTCAGATGGCAAGTGTCCCTAAGCTGATAACCTGATGAAGAGCTTTTGTGTTCCTTGGTTTTCTATCAGCTTTGTGAGGAAAAAAATACCACATAAAGAAGAACAACTGAAGCAGGCATGAGAAAGAAACATGGCTTAAGATTGGGGGACTTGGGTTTATTAGGCTTTCATCTTCTAAAAATTTTCTAAGCTCCATCGATAAGAATATTTTTAATATCAATCTAGCTAAAAAGTACCAATAGACCCCACAAGACACTGAGTTAGACATAGAAATAGAAGGATAATAAATAACTGGGTACAGTGGCTCATACCTGTAATCCCAGCACTTTGGGAGGCTGGGAAGGGCAGATCACGAGGTCCGGAGTTCGAGACCAGCCTGGCCAACATGGTGAAACCCTGTCTCTACTAAAAATACAAAAATTAGCTGGGCATGCTGGCGCATGCCTGTAATCCCAGCTACTCAGGAGGCTGAGGCAGGAGAATCACTTGAACCCAGGAGGTGGAGGTTGCAGTGAGCCGAGATCATGCCACTGCACTCCAGCCTGGGCGACGGAGCGAGACTCCATCTCAAAAAAAAAAAAAAAAAAAAAAAAAAAGAAGGGTAATAAATAAAATATGGAAAACTACACAACCAGAAAAATAAACAACTACCAGTACCCAAAACATGGCTAAATCTCATAGGATTATGTTGAATGAAAGAAGCCAGCCACAAACGTGCACATACTGTATGATTCCATTTATATGAACTTCAAGAACAGGCAAAATTAATCCATGATGACAGAGGTCAGTATTGTGGTTAACTTTGAGGAGAATAGCAACTGAGAAGGGGCAGGAGGGAGTCCTCTGTGGTGATGGAAGCATTCTGTATCTTGAACTGAATGGTGGTCACATGAGTGTGCACATATGTAAATAGTATGAAGTTGTAACTTAAGGTATATGCACCTCACTGTATGTAAGATACTGTCTCAGTCCATTTGTGCTGCTGTAACAAAATATCTGAGACTAGGTAATGTGTAAAAAACAAAAATGTATTTCTCACAGTTCTGGTGGCTGGGAAGTCCAAGATCAAGGTGCCAGCAGGTTTGTAGTCTAATGAGGGCTGCTCTCTGCTTTGAAGATGGCACATTGAATGCTGAGTCCTCCAGGGATGAGGAACACTGTGTCCTAACATGGTGGAAAGGACAGAAAAGCAAAAGAACAAAACCGAGCTAGGTAGCTCCCTCAAGCCCTTTTATAAGGTCACTATCCCATTCATGAGGGGGCTCCTACTTCATGACTTAGTCATCTCCTAAAGACTCCACCTCTTAATATTATCACATTGGGTCTTAAGTTCCAGCATGAATTTTGGAGGGGACACAATCATTCCAACCGTAGCAAATATACTTTACTAAAAAAGAAAAAAAAAAAAAAAGGAAAATCTTGTCTCTAAATATAATATTTTAAGAGTTTATGCCAAGTGTGGTGGCTCACGCCTGTAATCCTAGCACTTTGGGAGGCCAAGGTGGGCGAACAACTTGAGGTCAGGAGTTCAAAACCAGCCTGGCCAACATGGTGAAACCCCCTCTCTACTAAAAATACAAAAAAATTAGCCAGGTGTGGTGGCAGATGCCACCAGCTACTCGGGAGGCTGAGGCAGGAGAATTGCTTGAACCTGGGAGGTGAAGGTTGCAGTGAGCCAAGATCGTGCCACTGCACTCCAGCCTGGGTGACAGAGTGAGACTCCATCTAAAAAAAAAAAGAAAAAAGAAAAAAGAAAGAAAAGAAAAAAAAAAGATTTTATATATTTACAACCCAATTTTCTGCTTGCTTACATACATATTTGTGACCATGAGTGTCATTCTTAGCTGAGAAAAGTTTCAGTAAATTAAAATTTTTTCTCACATTATCTATTAATATCCTATTCAGATAAAACCAAATTTCTAACCTAGATTTTAGGTTAAGACAGAAACCCATAGTCATTTGTTGCAATGTGAGAATGACAGAGAGAGATTAACTAGCAGAATCCAACTATAAAAATACATTTAAGGGCACAATTCTCTACTAATGACTCTCCCAGACAAATCATTACTTGGATAGCAAAAAATCAACTGAAAACGGAAGTGAGAAAAGTTTGAGTCCGTTTTGCAATGGATGGATGTTTCCAAGACTATTAAGTGAAGAGGGTTCAGAAACAAGGGGATAAATGGCATGCTGATTTGGGGTTGAATGGAGTAACGAGATGATCTTGGAAATATAAGAATCTTGCTTGATGGGGCTTGTCTACTTGCAATTCAATAAATCAATATATGTAAATTCAAAGAGACAAAGGACATGAGCACTCAGAACAAAATAACAGGAATAGGGCGAAGCGCAGTGGCTCACACCTGTAATCCCAGAGCTTTTGGAGGCTGAGGCGGGCGGATCACCTGAGGTCAGGAGTTTCTGACCAGCCTGGCCAAAGTGGTGAAACCCTGTCTCTACTAAAACTACAAAAATTAGCTGCGCGTGGTGGTGGGCGCCTATAGTACCAGCTACTTGGGAGGCTGAGGGAGGAGAATCGAACCCAGGAGGCGGAGGTTACAGTGAGCCGAGATCGCGCCACTGCACTGGATCCTGGGCGACAGAGCGAGACTCCATCTCAGAAAAAAAAAAAAAAAAAAAAAAAAAATTAACAGGAATAAATTTAGCAAAGAGGCACCAAAGTTGAGATAAGGCCCACTGTTCCCCGTCTGACACCTTTAATTCCTGAGTCATGGGGATGGTAAGCCAGGAACAGAGTCTTCTGACTGGAAGCTAAAACCAGCCTTTGGGTTGGGTTCGGAGAAACTTTCAGACTCAGGATGCGAAAGCCTATGTTGCATGGTCGGAAATATCCTGATTGCAAGGGCATTTTCAAAGACAATGGTGCTCGGGGAAAGAGAATGCTGTGGGTTTAAAAACAAACAAACAAACAAAAAATAAATAAAAGATGGAAATAAGGAAGAAAAAGTGACCCGAGGGTAGGGTGACCATATGTTCGTTTGGTTTGCAAGGTACAGCTAAGGTTATGTCTGCTATCCCGGTGCAATTATTATGGTGCCCCCTTTCCCTCTCTGAAGTGTCTGAATTTGGATGATAAAGCATATGATCACGCTATTAAAGAGAGGAAATTAGCCAGAAGACCTATGTGTCGATTTCAAACGGTGTGGATTGATCCGCAGCCGCGCTGGTACCGCTGCCCAGCCAAGCGGTGTGCACCACCTCTGCCTCGCCCTACCTCGCCCTGCCCGGGTCTCCAGGAAGGCTGGAGCGGAACCCTTGGCTCCTGCGCTGCTCTGGTGCCACCTGCAGGTTATGTGTGGCAATTGCTTCTCCCCAACCCACTACCTACTACCCCGCCTTCCCGGCCCCTTCCCCGACGGCCTTGGACTTGGCCAAAAGACATTCAGAGCACTGGAAGCTCCGGCCCGGGAGTGGGCTGGACCCGACAGTGAAGTCCACTTTACAAAATCTGAGGGGCCCAGCTTAAACCAACAAAGCCCAGCTCCTCCTCTTCCTACCCACTCCTGTCCTGTCTCATTTTGTAGACAGGAAACTGAAGCCTACTTCAGATTTTTCATTGGTACTATTATGAAGCATACAGCTGGAGCCTCCCAGTGCTATTCCCCACATCTCTGTCTTTCCCCTAACACATTAGGATAGTGGGGAAGCAAGAGGACTTAAGCATACTAAGCTCCTACTCTGTACTGGCCACAGAGTGGGCACTTTTCTCTCCAGCCTTGCAATTGATGGGAAATAGGTGGTTATACAACTGGGATACAGGATCAGAGTGGGCTAGTGACATGCTCACAGTCTCTCAGCTGAGGCTGGAACCCAGGGGTCTTTGACTCTAAAGCTAGTGCTCTTTTTGGGTCTCCAGCTTGAGCAATAGTTACAAAATACAAAGAGCACCATGAAAATCTAATACTGATCCACACAAGACTGTATTGCAACAGAAACATGGAGTGTCTTCGTAGGGGTGACGGGGAGTGGGGAGATTATCTGAATTCTATGTAATCTGGGAGCTCTCCAAGGAAAATGAATGAAGCATGACTGAGTGCAATTTGTCTGATAAACAAAATCTGTCAGAAGGTGGGGCCTTGTGGGTTCTGAGTGAAGATAAGAAACCATGGTGCTGGACATTTCCTAAGGTGTTCTTTACAAAATTGCTCAGGACCTCAGTGCCTCCACATTCTTCATGACCCTAGGCAACTTCCCTATCTGTCTTCATTCTACTGCCTGGCATCCTATCCATCAAACTGTTTTAGAGTTATGTCTAAATAAAATAAAAATCATGGTGGGAGTCATTTACACCCTAGTGAGAGTCATCTGAGATTCCCTTTCCTTCTCAGACCTTTTAGCTGAAGTTAGTTATGAGAGAGGATGGGGAGGGGGAAAATGGTCAAGGGGAACACTCTTGGAGATTGCATTGTTTCTTGCCGACGCCCTGGCACTGTGTGAATATGTTAATCTAAATGGAGAACGCTATGCATGTTCCTCTCTATTCCCTTTGTCACCAATACCAATTCCCCAAGCAGAGCCCCGGGAGGGCTGGACTGAAGGACCTGAAGGTATTAGAAAATACTTGGCTTTGGATTTCAGGTCATGTTCTGCGGGTGACTTGCTGTGTAAGATCAGACAAGTCAGTTCACCTCTCTGGACTTCAGTGACCTTATCTGTAAAAGGGCTGGTCTGAACTAGATTATTAATTTTCTTTAGGTTTTGCAATTGTTTTTGTTTTAACATTATATTCAATTCCTCCCCCACCTTTATTAAAGTATAACTGACAAATAAAAATTGTGTACATTTACAGTGTTCAATGTGATGTTTTGATATATGCGTACATTGTGAAATGATTAAATCAAGTTAATTAACATTTTAATCCACTCACATACTCTTATTATTATTTTTGTGGTAAGAACATTTAAGATCTCTTTGCTTAGAATAGTGTTTACTAGAGGTAAGGAAGGGTAAGGGGGAGGGGGTAACCAAGGGTTGGCTAACAGGTTAACAGATACAAGAGTATATGGCTGAGTGCAGTGGCTCATGTCTGTAATCCTAGCACTTTGGGAGGCTCACTTGAGCCCAGGAGTTTGAGACCAGGCTGGGCAACATAAGGAGATCCAATCTCTACAAAAAATTTTAAAATTAGCCAGGCATGGTGGTGCACGCCTGTGGTCCCAGCTACTTGGGCAGCTGAGGTGGAAGGATCGCTTGGGCCTGGGAGGTTAAGGCTACAGTGAGTTGTGATTGCATCACTGCATTCCAGCCTTGGAGACAGAGTGAGACCCTGTCTGGAGGAAAAACAAAAACAAAAAAAAAGAGTACAGCTAGATAGGAGGAATAGTTCTAGTGTCTTTAGCACTGTAGAGTGACTATAATTAATGACAATTTATTATATAGTTTTAAATAACTAGAAGAGTGAATTTTGAATGCTACCAGAACAAAGAAATGATAAACGTTTGAGGTGGTAGAGATGCTAATTATGATTTGATCATTACACATTGCATACATGTATAAAAATATTATACTGTGCCCTGTAAATATATACAATTATGTGTTGATTAAAAATAATAAAAGCAAGCCAGGCACAGTGGCTCATTCCTGTAATCCCAGCACTTTGGGAGGCTGACGTGGGTGGATCACCAGGTCAGGAGATGGAGACCATCCCGGCTAACATGGTGAAACCCCATCTCTACTAAAAATACAAAAAATTAGCCAAGCGTGGTGGCACAGGTCTGTAGTCCCAGCTACTCAGGAGGCTGAGGCAGGAGAATCACTTGAACCCGGGAGGCAGATGTTGCAGTGAGCTGAGATCATGGCACTGCACTCCAGCCTGGGTGACAGAGTGAGACTCCATCTCAAAAAATAAAATAAAATAAATAAATAAATAAATAAATAAATAAATAAATAAATAAAATAAAAATAGCTGGGCGCAGTGGCTCACGCCTATAATCCCAGCACTTTGGCAGGCTGAGGCAGGCGGATCATGATGTCAGGAGTTCAGGACCAGCCTGGTCAACATGGTGAAACCCCGTCTCTACTAAAAATACAAAAATTAGTCAGGCCCTCTGGTAGGTGCCTGTAATCCCAGCTACTTGGGAGACTGAGGCAGAGAACTGCTTGAACCCTGGAGGCAGAGGTTGCAGTGAGCCAAAGTTGTACTACTGCACTATAGCCTGGGTGACAGAGCGAGACTCCGTTTCTAATAATAATAATAATAATAATAATAGCGCAAAAAATCTACTTTCTTAGCAATTTTCAAGCATACATTAACTATAGTCATCATGCTGTACAACAGGTCTCCAGAACTTATAACATTATATTTAATTCTGATCAAAGTACTAGATACACGGAGTTAAGAACAAAATGGTATCTGGATCAAGAAATCCTCAGTAAAACAAGAAAAGAAGAAAAAAAGAACAAAATGATAATAAAAGGCTTATATCAAAAAGCATTTACTCTTCTCTTTCCTTTCTTGCCTTTGAGTCCTAATTCCCAGACGCCATCACTTTAAACCAATTTTGCTACTTCCTCTGGTATTTGTCTTTTTTTTTTTTTTTTTTTTGAGATGGAGATTCGCTCTTGCTGCCCAGGAGTGCGATGGCATGATCTCTGCTCACCACAACGTCCACCTCTGGGGTTCAAGTGATTCTCCTGCCTCAGCCTCCCGAGTAGCTGGGATTACAGGCATGCACCACCACGCCTGGCTAATTTTATATTTTTAATAGAGATGGGTTTTCTCCATGTTGGTCAGGCTCATCTTGAACTCCCGACCTCAGGTGATCCACCCACCTTGGCCTCCCAAAGTGCTGGGATTACAGGTGTGAGCCACAATGTCTGGACTATCATCGTATTTCTAAAGAATGTTTATGTTGCTATTTCTTGATCTGTTTTCTTCAGTATCTGTCAATTCCTGGCATAGCACAGTATAGGGCTTACCTTCCTTATGAGGTCTCAATTTCCTTCCCTCCATTTCACCAATTTGACTGGATCACAATCTTATGAAATCAAAAGCATTTACATTCTTGTAGCTATCTAAATATTGTTCCCTAACCCAAGTTCTGCACTGAAATTGTTTCATTTCTTTCCTTATTTCCCCCAGAGTTAACAATTGCTTTAGACTTTTTTCCCTCATTTGCTTACTTATTTATTTTTAACAATTACCTACCAATTTTTTCAGATGCTTCAACCATTCTATCAAATGCCTAGTGGTAATTATCCAAAAACTAAGATACATTGGATACTCTATCAGCCCCATTATTTTCCTGGATACTTTTCTCTCTCCCTTGCCCTCCGTCCTTCTGCTCCAAACTGGACCTGGCTGTCAACCTGTGGCACAGCTAGCATCCTGGCATGTCTGGCATCCTGGCATGTCTCTGCACCATTGTGTGAATTTCCAGCTGCCTCTTCTGTGTGCATCTCCTGTTCCTTGGCCCCAGATCTGTTGCAGCACATCTTCCAGTGGCTTCCTGAGAAAGAGTGAATGGAAGCCGAGCTTTCTGACCCCACATATTTTAAAATGTCATTGTTCTACTCCAACTCCTGATTAATAGTTTGGCTGGAAATAATGCTCTAATTTAAATGTAACTTCTCCTCACATTGGGAAATGTTGCTCTATTATTTTCTAGTTCCTAGTGTTGTTGGGAAGAAGTCGGTGTCGTGTGGAGTGCTGGCTCTTTATATATGACCTCTTTTCTCTCTATAAGATTTCAGGATTTTCTCTCTATCCTTGGTTTTCTGGAATTTCCCAGTGATGTGCCTTGTTGTAGGTCTTTCTTCATTCACTATGCTGGTCAATTGGTAGACTCTTTTGAACTAAAAAATTATGTCCTTCTATTGTGGGAAGCCACCAGCAGGTTCATGTGAGCTGGATAATCTCATTCTTTTCTTCCAAGGACTGAGGTGTCAAGGCCCTGGGAACCTTATAAGTGGATGTGGGGAAAACGTGCCCTAGGTGAATCCAACAAAGCTGCAGCACCCACTGAGCTCATGTCCCAGGGCTAGGCTCTGCCTGAGGAGAATAGACATGGGTGAGACCCACTTCCTGCCAGTCCCATGCTGGGGCTCAGGACACACATGATCCAGGAGGCCCCCAGTTCCGGGCTACATTTACATGCCCCTACCTGCATGCAGCATTCAGTGAGCCACAGGACAACTTAGGGGAAGGGGCAGCTCCAGAGAGTAGGACAGGAAGGAGGTAAATAATCATGGAGTGGGGAGTGGCCTTGTGGGGAAGGGGCAAAAGCAGGGTTGTGTATGCATGTGTGTGTGTGTGTGTGTGTACTGTGTATTGGGGGAAGTGGGGAGACAGTTGTAGTTTTGTCTGCCCCTTTTCTGGCCACTGCACCCCTTTTTTCATGAATAGTTTTCATGGACTGAATGTCTCTGTCTCCTCCAAATTCATGTTGAAACCCTAACCCTCTGTGTGGCTGCATTTGGAGATGAGGCCTCCCAGGAAGTCATTAAAGTTAAATGAGGTCCTAAGGGTGGGGCCCTGATTCAGTAGGATTAGTCTAAGATGAGACACTAGAGAGTGCACTCACTGTCTGCACAAATACAAAGAAGCAGTCACATGACCACACAATATGGCAGCCACCTATGGGACAAGAGAAGAGGCTTCAGAATGTAACCTACCTTGCTGGCACTTTGGTCTTGGATTTCCCAGCCTCCAGAACTGTGAGAAATAAATGTTTGTGGTTTAAGCCACCCAGTCTGTGGTATTTTGGCATGGCATCCTGAACTGACTAATACATCTCCCCACCCTATTTCAACCACTAGAGGGCTTGGAAGTTCTAGTGTCCCAGCTACCCAGCCAATCCAGACCAGACCAAGCAGAAACTTTCTTCTGGAATTCTCTGAAAAGGAACGAATGCAGAGGAGCCCCATCCTTTCTTGGGGGCAAAGCCAGGAAGATGGAAGCCTCATGCTGCCAACAGCCTCATTCCAACCTTGTGAAGAAAGTTTCTCTGAGAGCACAAAACTGATCTGCAGACTGAGGTGGAGACAGAGACAAGGGAAGGAGCCTGCAAATCCTGACAGCGCTGGTGACTCTGAGTCCAGGTATTCCTGAGGCCCAGCTGTTCCCTGCCCTGTGCGTGACTAACTTACTGACCAATGAACTTCCCTTCTTGCCTAAGCCAACTGAAATGAATTTTCTGTCACTTATACCCAAAGAGTCCTGACTACAATGTCAGGGCATGGCAGGGTTGGGCTCACTGGGGCAGAGGACAGTGTGGGTGTAATCAGCTGTGACAGGCACACAGGAAATGCAGTTATCACCTGGACTCCATGAGGTCTTCCTCCAGCCCCGACTGTGAGCAAGGCTAGGCTCATATGCTCAGTAGGTCAGAGTGAGGTATTTGGTCAGAGGTGCCATGCTCAGGGCCATCGTTCTATGGGCCAGACTCTTCAGCATCAAAGGCTTTGCCATCAGAGATAGTTTTAGTCATATCTTGGGTTCACTTTATCAATTGCTGTTCTCCCACTTTAAGGATCTTTACACTAGGCTGCCCCACATGGGTGTTAGGAAGCCATAGGCATCCTGACCAGAAGCCCAGACCACAAAAAGGACTTCCACCAGCCTGCCCAGGGTTTCAGAGGGCAGGACCGGGGGGTGGTGGGAGGAGCACAGCCTGGGCAGTCATGGCATGCCCACCACTCTTGATCTGTCTCTTGGAACTTTTCACCACTCAAGTTTGGGCCCTGGTGGGGCACACATGGGAAAGACAATGAATGCCCATGTCTCCGACTAGTTTCCCCATGAGAAGTGGTTATTGCACCAAGCACCCTCCTCCATTAAAACTGGACGGACCAAGGGCCACTTTCCTAATGGATGGGTCTTCTTCATCCATCTCATGCTCCCAACAGAGCTCCCTCCCTCGGATGGGAATGTGCCATGCCAGGAGAGCCCTCTGGACCCAGCCTCCAGCCAAAGCCAGTCCCCCTGTCAAGCAGGCCCTAGAGTTACACTGGAGAGTGACAGGCCTCACCTGGAAACTTCTTGCTGAAAAGTATCAGTTTCCCACACAAGTACACCCTGGCAGTTTAATTCTAATTAAACCCGGAAGGAGACTGCTGCTTCAGTCTTGACTGCTTGAAAATTAGGCTGTGTAGAGCTTTTGTTTGCTGGAAATTGTGGAGTCAGACATTGTGCAGATTGACCCAGTAGCTACAGAAAGTACACACATAGGGCACCAAACGACCAGTGTGCACACACACACGTGCACACAGCAGAAAATCAAGAAATAAACTATTTTAATGTCAGCTGTCATGGAAGTTTTGTATCATTTCCCCAAAAAACACAAATTTTATTTTATGATTTAGTCTTTTTTTATTTAGAATTACTTAAGGAAAAGGAGACCTGAGTGCAGTGGCTCATACCTGTAATCCCAGCACTTTGGGAGGCAGAGGCAGGAGGATCACCTGAGCCCGGGAGTTTGAGACCAGCCTGGGCAATATGGTGAAAACCCATCTCTATAAAAAATACAAAAATTAGCCAGATGTGGTAGCACGTGCCTGTGGTCCCAGCTACCCAGGAGACTGAGGTGGGAGGATTGCCTGAGCCCAGGAGGCAGAGATTGCAGTGAACTGAGATCACTTCACTGCACTCCAGCCTGGGCGACAGAGTAAGATCCCATCTCAAAAAGAGAGAAAGGAAGACAGAAAAAGAAAGAGAAAAGAAAAGAAAAGAAAGAGGAGGGGAGGGGAGGAGAGGAATGGGATCCTGATATCTGGTATGGGGAAACTTAAGTGGATACATCTGAGAACTTCGAACCTCCAGTTTCCACAGAATGCTCTGGGCTAAAAGAAGTAGCCCCCTTTCCTTGCTAAGAGAAGGGCAGCTGTCCCTTGCCTGGAGACTAGGCAAAGAGTCCCCAACAAGGCCTTATAGCAGGATGAAGTGTGTCATCATTGCTGCCCCACATTGACACCAGGCTATGGCTGCATCATGGCCCAAGGTCACAAGCACAATCTGCTCTGGGAGAATGATGTTTTTTCCAAAAATGTTGCAGGGGCTCCCTGGTAATTAAAAAAAAATCCATACTTAAAAGCAACACACCAATAGAGGCAAGCAAACCATGTTTTTCATAAAACAAATATCAACTATCAATGGTGATGGCACATGGATCTCCCCTTTTAGAACCCTGAGATTCTCAGGGCCATTACCCTAAGGGCTTTCTGCAGATGAGGTAACTATCAGAATCACATGGAGAAGATCAGAGCCTGGAAGGACATTTGAGATTTTTTTATTTCAACCTTCTTCATTTACACAGAGACAAAACTGAAATTCAGAGAGTTCTGGTTTCTCAAGGCACACCACTAGTCAATAAACACAGAGCCAGAAGCTAGATCCAGCTCAGTGTTCTTTTAAAGCTTTAAAAATTCCTCTCTGCTAGTAAAGCTTACAGCCTGGCAAGAATATAATATATACACACAAATACAGTTATAATGGTGAAAACTTGGAAACAACGTAAATGTCCAACAATACAGGCTTTAATTCTCTATAAAGTGAATATCAAATAGCCATAGAAAAGACATTGAACACCCAGAAGTGTTGCTAACTGAGCAAAAATACGCCATTTCAGGTCAGATGCAGTGGCTCACGCCTGTAATCCCAGCACTTGGAGGCTGAGGCAGACAGATCACTTGAGTCCAGGAGTTGGAGACCAGCCTGGCCAACACAGCAAAACCACATTGTAAGGTACATGGATGTGCTTTGGTCAAGGAATAGGCCGAGGTGGATAGCCAGGCCTGCATGGCTCGAGTTTGGTGTGCAAGCACACAGCTCCACTTGTAATATAACCTGTTTGTGTAACTTCATACCTGGCTTTATGCCACTATTGTCTGTCAAAGGCATAACTACCCTGTTGACGTTGTGCATAAGAGATATGGCTCTTTGGGGCTTGGCTCAGCTTGGCTCAACATAGCTTGACATGATGAGCGCACTGGCACCCAGAGAAAGAGAGAGCCAAAGCTGTCCATTTTGCAGACAGATGGGAGGGAGCCAGGACACAGCTGGGCTTGCTCGTGCCCAGAGAGAGAAGGAGTTAAGCTGCTGACCCTGAAGGCAAGAGAGAGCCGGCTATGCAGCTGTGTGTGGGGGCAGCTGGCTCAAGATGCTGAGACAGGTGAACAATGTAAGAGTAAGCTGCTAATAAGAGAGCTAGTGTAAGGAAGCTGTTAATGAGAGTTGCCATTGAATAAAACTATCTTTCACCTGTGTATGTCCCCCCGGAGTGTTCTTTCTGCTCACCCACCCACCCCCTCAGACTTCAGCAAAGGCTGGACCTGGACCCTGGGATCTGACACACATAAAAATACAAAAATTAGCCAGTGTGGTGGCACATGCCTGTAATTCCAGCTACTAGGGTGGCTGAGGCATGATGATAGCTTGAACCCAGGAGGTAGAGGTTGCAGTGAGCCAAGATCACGCCACTGCATTCCAGCCTGTGCAACAGAGCATGACCCTGTCTCAAAATAAATAAAGTGAAAGACCATTTGTCCAGTATAAACTCCTTGAAAATATATACTCAAGCATAGAAAAGTCTAGAAATGTCATCAACGGTAATTTCAGGAAAGAATTCTAAGGTGACATTTTTTTGGTTATCTCCCTTTTTTTTTTTTTTTTTTTTTTTTGAGATAGGTTCTTACTCTGTCACCCAGGCTGGAGGGCAGTGGCGTGATCAGGGCTCACTGCAGCCTCGACCCCCCAGGCTTAAGCGATCCTCCCACTTCTGTCTCCTGAGTAGCTGGGACTACAGGCACATGACACCACCCCTGGCTAATTTTTGTATTCTTGTATTTTTTGCAAAGATGGAGTTTTGCCATGTTTCCCAAGCTGGTCTCAAGCAATCTGCCCACCTCGGCCTCCCAGAGTGCTGGGATTACAAGTGTGAGCCACGTGTGCCAGGCCTACATTTTCTTTTCTATAATGGTCATGACCATGGGTTTCATGTACCAACTTTTTTTTTTAACAATTATATATACAGAGTATACTATGAAAAATGTTCAGAGAAAAAGAAGAATACAAAATTGTAAAAATCATATATAACTAGATTTTTTTTTTTTTTTTTTTAATTTAAAGCAAGAAAGAAACTAAGTAGACTGTCCAGGAAGATGGTTACTTCCACTTTGTGTTTTTCTGCTGAACTCATTAGGAACTCTAAAAAGTTCCAGGAGTAGAATCGCAGGGTCAAAGTATCCTGGCTTTAACTTCTGATTCAGAGAATCCTAACAACTTACACTGTCACCAGCAAGGTCTTTGACTACATGAGCAACTCTCACCTGAAAGCATTTCTCATCTGACATTAGCTGCTCGGCTTTCCGGGATACGTTGACTCCAGAAGGCTTCTTGAGTTCTGTGTGTTCGGCTGGCCTCCGGTGGCCCCATTATTGTTTTCTGCCAGGTAAAGGTCAGTGTATCTGTATACACTGATCTGTATACATCAGTGTATACAGATCTCATCACTCATGATATGCTGCAGCTGGAATCAAGCAAAGGCAAGTTGTTAGTGAACACAGAAAACATTTCTCCATTACACAGTCAATGTTCCTTTGACGGATCCAGTCACTCAACTCAAAAAAGGTTTTGGTTTTTTTTGGCTGGCAATTTTAGAAAATTCATCACAAAAACCACTGTATCATTTTTGGAGAATAATCAAGCTAAGATTTTCAACCATATCAGTGATTCATTGTAAAACTTTCATATCTATTTAAAATAAAAACCATAGAGAACTCAGGTTAATGTACTGTTTATTTAAAATTCTAAGGATCTTTAAATAATTTTCCATAAGTAATATATATATATATATATATATATAGAGGCGGAGTCTCGCTCTGTCGCCCAGGCTGGAGTGCAGTGACCGGATCTCAGCTCACTGCAAGCTCCGCCTCCTGGGTTTATGCCATTCTCCTGCCTCAGCCTGCCCAGTAGCTGGGACTAAAGGCGCCCGCCACCTCGCCCGGCTAGTTTTTTTTTTGTATTTTTTTAGTAGAGACGGGGTTTCACCATGTTAGCCAGGATGGTCTCGATCTCCTGACCTCGTGATCCACCCGCCTCAGCCTCCCAAAGTGCTGGGATTACAGGCTTGAGCCACTGCGCCCGGCATAGGTAATATTTTTATTGCATTTTAAAATAATTTAGAATTTGCTTTCATACATATTCTCTCTCATTTGATCCTCATAACTGCCCTGGGAAGCAGGTTGGAGAGAGTTGAGGCCTGTTAGGAGACAGATTTACACAATGCATAAGAAAGCTCACTGTGAGCCACGTGAGGAGGGGACACTTGGAGAATCATGAATGCAATATCTATGTCTATATTCCCAGCCCAACTACAAAGCCTGAAACTCATTAGATATTTAAGAAATAGCTGCTGAATTATTGCCCATGGGTGCTCAGCTGAAGAAGCAGGGTTGGGACTAACAGTCAAGCTTCCTGACTCCTAGCCCAATACTTCTCCAAACACACCACTTATTTTTCTATATCTGATGGAAAGTACTGTGCTTAAGTTGTGCATAATGTTAACTCACTTTTAATACAGGGCAATCATGATTGACCATATGTAGTTTTCGTGACAATCTTAGGAAACTAATGACTAGAAAGTTGAACCTTTCAGAGTTCCCATTCTCATGTCATATGCTATTTCTATTTTGAAATAAAAATCCTTCCAAATGAAACTTTATCCATCAAAATGACAGAGAAGTGAAAAATAGATAAAAGAAGAAAGCAAAATGTTAATTTCAATATCAGCCAGGCATGGTGGCTTATGCCTGTAATCCCAGCACTTTGGGAGGCTGAGGTGGGTGGATCATGAGGTCAGGAGATCGAGACCTCCTGGCTAACACAGTGAAACCCCAACTCTACTAAAAATACAAAAAGTTAGCTGGGTGTGGTGGCAGGCACCTGTAGTCCCAGCTACTTGGGAGGCTGAGGCAGGAGAATGGCGTGAACCCGGAAGGCGGAGCTTGCAGTGAGCTGAGATCGCACCACTGCACTCCAGCCTCAACGACAGAGTGAGATTCCATCTCAAAAAAAGAAAAAAAAAATTCAATATCAATTTGTCTATTTTACTTTAAAATTATAACCACCAAGCCATTCTATTTTTAGGGAGCTACATTCTCTGTGAAGTGTTAGAAACTGTGATAACTATTTATTCTTAACTTTAAGTCCTAGATGACCAGTATGTGTATTAGTAGATAACTGGACACAGAGCAAGGTCAGAAGGGTGACTGAGTGTGGCAGAAAGCGCAGTATCTCCAGCAACCACAGATGGATAAATGACAATTAGTCCAGATAATGGATCTGATGCAATCATTCAAATAATGCTTATGAGTACTCGATAACATAGGGAAAAGCTTCAGATACAGTGTTGCAGAGAGAAAAAGGCAAGGTGGAAAAAATATATGGAAAACACGACTTCAATCATGCATACAGATGCTTCCACTTTATACTTCTTTTTTTTTTTTTTTTTTTTTTTTTGAGACAGGGTCTCACTCTGTCACCCAGGCGGAGTGCAGTGGCATCATGATCTCAGCTCACTGCAGCCTTGACTTCCTGGGCTTAAGCAAGCTTCCCCCTCAGCCTCCTGAGTAGCTAGGACTACAGGCATGTGCCACCACACCCAGCTAATTTTTTGTATTTTTAGTAGAGATGGGATTTTGCCGTGTTGCTCACCCTGGTCTCAAACTCCTGAGTTCAAGTAATCAGCCTTCCTGGGCCTCCTAAAGTGCTGGGATTACAGGCATGAGTCACCGCCTCTACTTCATACTTTCTTGTTGAAGTAGACTGTATTACTGATGCCCCCCCGCCACACCCTGTTTTTGGATATCCAGCCCCTCCTCGAGTCTCTGGAAAGGGCAGCACTACACATCCAGGGACAACTATGGAACTCCCACCCCCACTGCTAGGCAGATCAGATTCTCTATCCTCTCATTGGAAATGACCCAGAGAGTGTTCGATAGATGTTTTGCAGAGGAACATCTGTATGGAAAGGTCCAGTAACACTGGGACCAGGGCTACTGCCAGGGCAAGCCAAAGCCTGAGAGGCTGGAGGAGCCTGGAGCACGTGCCAAACGTCCATCGGCAGAGCAAAGCACAAGCATGGAGCACAGGTCCAGAGAAAGGCATGCAGGAGAGAAAAATAACCTCCCAGCCCAGTCCTTCCATGGTGTGATCATATGTTGAGTTCTGTATTTAGACGTCTGTGAGATTGCCTATTGTATTCTTAATACAAATCCCTCTTAAGCCAGCCAGAATAGGCTAAGATAAATGTAATTTTACTTGGCTGGAGTGCAGTGGCGCAATCACGGCTCACTGTAGCTTCAACTTCTTGGGCTCAGGTAATCCTCCCACTTCAGCCTCCCAAGTATTTGGGACTACAGTCATGAGCCACCACACCCAGCTAATTTTTTGTATTTGCCTCATAAAAATATTATATTTTCAGAAGAAATCTTACATATTATACATTGAAAATCACTGAATGCTTTTTCTTCATCTTTTTTTCTGTGAATGTATAGGTGTTTGAGTCTCTTGTATTTTTTCTTTTACACAGGATATGGGCTTTTTGAAAACTATTTCATTATCTTCATCATCATTATTCATTACAGCCACTTCAGATTTTCCTCTCTCCAAAAATGTTGATGTGCAAACTGGTGTGGGGCCCTGGGTATCCGCAGTCTTCTCAGGAGAGTCAAGAGTGCCTAAAACTTCTTCTTCTTCTTACATAAAACCTGGCCTTTTGTAGACATCCGACGATTTGTTTTTGAAATACTTTCCATTTTCTGTAAAATCAAGGGAGGAAAATCATAATGAATTCCTTTTCAAGCTAGTTCTTCCTGAGTAATCTTTCTTTCTTTTAAATTGCCCCTCCATCTGCAGCTTTTGTGTAAGTGCCGATTCTGATTATATGCTTCACTGATGGATATGATGGCTGCTTAAATGGAATATCCCAGTCTTTAAAGAGTTCTTTCTGACTTTCTCAGGTGGCATAAAATGACACTCCGAGAGTCTTTCACCAAACAGGTAGTTGTTCATCATTTCAGCAACTATCTTGGCAATATCTTCAGACTCACACTCCACACTTGCATAGCCTTTGCTATTTCCAGTCCTTTTCTTTCTGGATAGTCTGAACCTTGTAACAGTGCCACACTGGGAGAAATAGAATAGGATCTGGGTTTCGTTCAGTAGGTTAGGTAGGTGGTGCACATACACTACTCCAGGAATAAGTTGTTCTTGTTTGTTTTCCCAGGTTATCTGCTTGTGAACCTGTGCCATGTCTTTTTGAAACATGGCATCTTCCTGCAGGTTCAGTGACAGGATTGGCCCAGCCAGGTCGGAAAAGGCCACCATGCCAAAAGTAGCGACACCAACTCCATGCAGTGCTCCCAGAAACACTCATTTTCTTGTATTTTTTTTTTTTTTTTGTATTTTAGTAGAGACGGGGTTTCACCTTGTTAGCCAGGATGGTCTCGATCTCCTGACCTCGTGATCCGCCCGCCTCGGCCTCCCAAAGTGCAGGGATTACAGGCGTGAGCCACCGCGCCCGGCTTTCTTGTATTTTTAATACAAGCAGGGTTTCGCCACATTGCCCAGGCTGGTCTTGAGCAATCTGCCTGACCTGACTCCCAAAGCACTGGGATTATAGGCATGAGCCACGGCACCCACCCTTGACTTTGAAATATATGTTGTACATCCAGTCAGCAGTGAACTCTGGGGAAACACCAAAGATGAGGACAATGAGAGAAGACATACCTCCAATTAAAGGAGTAAAGAAGAGATGCTTGAACTTATGTTTTAAAACGTTACTGCAGGCTAGACACAGTGGCTCATGCCTGAGTTACAGCACTGTGGAAGGCTAAAGTGGGTGAACTGCTTGAGCCTAGAAGTTTGAGACCACCCTGGGTGACATGGCAAAACCCCATCTGTACAAAAAATACAATAAATTAGCCAGGCGCAGTGGTGCCTGTGGTCCAAGCTACTCATGAGGTGGGAGGTTGAGGCTGCAGTGAGCTGAGATCCACCACTCCACTCCAGCCTGGGCGACAGAGTGACACCTGTCTAAAAAAACAAAAATAATAATAATTCACTGTTTTGGGGTTTGGGGTTTTCTGGATGAAACCTCTGTTTCCACTTAAAAAAAAAGGTGGAGACAGTATGTATTACTGATTCAAAATCATAACCAGATGCTTAGAGTAAATAATTGTATCTATTGTTTCAAAAACCAACCTCAGGATTATTAAAAGTTAGTTTTATTGGATTTTTTTTTTTAAAGCTGAATGATTCACTTAGGTTTGTCACTTCCAAGCCCATGTTTTACTACTTTGTAACCTATTTGGAAGGAAAACTGCAGCTAAGATTATGATCCAGCCTGAGATGAGAAGTTTCACACAAATACACCACAGTATACTCCCCACCACAGTATGATGACACAGCGACCCAGCCTTAGGCAAATGGTACCACTGCCAGCAAATGCATTTTTTTCTTTATTTCTTCTAAAAGCAGCAAATGCATTTAACGTTTTATTGAGATTCTCAACAACTGCCATTTGGTTTGTATAGCAAATTGTTTACAAAGTAACATTTTTCCATTTTTGATATTTTCATGAACATTATGTTCTTCAGTTTTAAAGCCCTGTCTCTCTCCCAAAGAAAGATTAATAACTACCAAATAACAATTATTTAGGGAAATAACAACAACAACAACAACAACAAAACAGCTTTTAAACACTTCTGGAACATGGGTAAGGGTCCAAAGTCAAGACCTTCTGGGCCCAATGGAGGTGCTAGGCTGCCTCAGAACACCATCAGCACTTCCCCATCCACAGCATCCTCAACAACTGGGAGCCATGCATGGACCCTGGGGGGCTTCCTATTCCACAAGCTCCCCTCTCTTTTTCCTCTCTACCCTTGCTGTTGGGCCTCCCCTCCAAATCTGCCTAACAAAGGCAGCAGGGTCTTTAATACTGTTCAGCTTTGTAAATGGAGATAGGATACTCTAGAAAACCGAGAGATTCCCTGGTCCAGTCTGGGGGGATTGCTTGCTCAATCTATCGCGACCCTCTCACACAGACCCCCTTAGAGTTGTAAGCCCTTAAAAGGGACAGGAATTGCTCACTCAGGGAACTTGGCTTTTCAGATGCAAGTCTGCCAAAGCTCCCAGCTGAATAAAGCTCCTTCCTTCTTTAACCCAGTGTCTGAGGAGTTTTGTCTGCTGCTAGTCCTGCTACATTTCTTGGTTCCCTGACCGGGAAGCAAGGTGATTGGTGGACTGTCGAGGCATCCCCTTAGGTGACTTAGGCCTGCCCTGTGGAGCACCTCTGTGGGGGACTCCAACCGGCCTGAATAAGGCAGATCCAAAGAGTGCTGCCAGGTAGGCAATTGACCCAGAAGGACGCCTCGCCAGAGCAGCATGTGACAGGCCCCTGTGGAGGATCAACATAGTGGCTGAACACTGGGAAGGAACTGGCACTTGGAGTCCAGACATCTGAAACTTGGTAAAACTTGCCCACTCCTTTTGAGTGGAAGTGTGACCTGATCACCCACAGCATGCCTGTACCGGCACTTTGGTTTTTGTTTTTGACTTGACTTGGATTGCTTGATACTTTGGTTTTGACCTGGCTTGGATTTGTTGATACTCTGATTTTGGTTTTAAGCCTGGTTTGGTGTAAACTGTAAAATTGTGTGTGTTCCCTTTTTGCCCATTCTTTATTTTGTGGTGTGCGTGTGGTGTGAGTGTGGTGTTTTGTCTCAAGGAAGCACGGGTCAGGCACAAAGTAAACCCACCCCACTAGGAACTATATTGAAAAATTTCAAGAAAGGATTTAAGGGAGATTACGGTGTTACTATGACACCAGGAAAATTTAGAACTTTTTGTGAAATAGACTGGCCAGCATTAGACATGGGTTGGCCATCAGAAGGAAGCCTGGACAGGTCCCTTGTTTCAAAGGTATAGCACAAGGTAACCTGTAAGCTAGGAAGCCAGACCAGTTCCCATACATAGACACTTGGTTACAGCTGCTTTTAGATGCCCCCAACAGTGGTTGAGAGATCAGCAGCATAAGCAGCTGGAAGAGGCAAAGAAAGACCAGCAGAGAGAGAGAGAGAGAGAGAGGAAAGAGACAGAGAGGAAAAGAGGTAAACAGAGAGAGTAAGAGACAGAGAGACAAAGAGGGAGTCAAGGAGAGAGAGGGGGAGAAAGAGAGAGAGGCATAGAGAGAGGAAGAGACAGAGGCAAAAGGAAAGTCAGAGACAGAGACAGAAAGTCAAAGAGAGAAAGAAAGAGAGAAAGAGAGAGATATACAAGTAGTTAAAAAAAGTGTACCCTATTCCTTTAAAAGTCAAGGTAAATTTAAAACCTATAATTGATAATTAAAGGTATTCTCTGTTACCCTATAACACTCCAATACCACTTTGTTGTCAGTGTAAATAAGGGCATACCCTGAAAGCACTGAGGCCACTGATAACCCATAGCCTTCCTGTCAAAAAATCCTTAACCCAGTATCCTGCAGATGGCCCAAATGCATTCAATGTGTAGCAGCAACTGCTTTGCTAACAGAAGAAAGTAGAAAAATAAGTTTTAGAGGAAACCTCATTGTGAGCACACCTCACCAGTTCAGAAGAAACCTAAATTAAAAAAAAAAAAAAAGGCAAAAATGTAACTTACTAACTTACAAATCTTAAAGTATAGGGCTATTCTGTTAAAAAAACAAAATAAACAAACAAAAAAACATGATTTAACATTAACCACTGAAAATTCCCTTAACCCCACAGGTTTCCTAACAGGGGATCTAAATCTTAATTACCATACAAAGGTCCAACCAGACCTAGGAGGAACTCCCTTCAACACAGGATGATAGATGGTTCCTCCCGGGTAATTGCAGGAAAAAAAAAAAAAAAAAAAAAAAATCCATCTATACAAATTCTAAGTTAGTTTGGACTAAACAAAGTCTTATTAATAGTAAAGGAAAACTGAAATCCCAAATTTACAAGACTTTCCACAAAGGTAAAGTTTGCTAAAAGTTAACAGTATAACATGTATTATAGTAACTTCTAATCTTGTGGCCTTAGACAGTCTAGTCCACAGACATAAAGGAAGTTCACTTTGGAAAAGAGTGGGTATCATCTTTGAAAAAAAAAAAAAGGAAAAAAAAGGGCGCAGAATTTATGTAGAAAGAATATTATATGGTAAATTCTTGTCCTGAAATAAATTAACTGGTTTTTTAAAGAAAGAAATGTTTATAGTAAGTCAGAAAGTTCAGACATGTCAAAGAATTGTCTGCAAAAGTCATGAAAAAAGAATTTATGCAAGAAATGTTGTATAATTTAAAAGTAGTTAGGCCTCCTGAATGTAAAACTATTGAAAAAACAGTTTATGTGCAAGATGTTTAAGGAAAGTAAAATATACTTCTGGTAAAAGGATTATAAGAAGGCATAAGAATGTGGATTTTACCTAAATTAAAAGGTTAAAAATTTTTTTGTTTTGAAGGTCTAGGTATGTTTTAAAATGTTAGTGGTAAAGAAAATTCTGTGTGTAAACATATTAGCTAAAGTTAAAGGGGCATCATCCAGTTTTTCTGTGAACTGGACCTTAAAGTAAAAACACAATGGGTTTTTCTTAAGGCACTAACCTGTTCTTTAACAAAAATTATAAAAGGTTAAAAAGAGTCTATAAAAATCTTACCTTATGGTCAGACATTAAAAATTGAATAAATATGTCTACTAAGTTTTATTAAAATTAAGTTTAACATTAATAACACACTAATATAAAGGTGAAATTTAGCTCATCAGGTATAAAAATCATACAGAAAGCATTGCCAAATATAAATGGTATTTGGCTTTCTCTGCTCTAAAAACTAACAAAAATAAGTACTAAGCGAAATTCCTCAGTAAGAAGGCACCAAGGACTACAAAGTCCACTGCTGATGCCCCCACATTTAAAACAAAAGGTCAATTTCTTAAAAATTATATACTTGGTTTATCATCCACTTTCCTTTCCCTCAAAACTAAAAGTCTTTTAGGACATATACCACATCTAAAATTTCCGGTAAACCAGCACCAGCCTGAAGATCATGTTCTCATCAAAGGGTGGAAAGAAGGACAACTCAAGCCAGCCTGGGAAGGACCCTACCTTGTGCTCCTAACCACCGAGACTGCTGTTCATACAGAAAAGGGATGGACTCATCACACCTGAGTCAAGAAAGCACCATCCCCTCTAGAGTCGTGGGCCATAGCTCCAGGGGAAAACCCTACCAAACTAAAGCTAAGAAAAATTTAACTCTTTTATTTATTCTATTACTCTTTCCTCTTTCCTCGCTCTATTGCTGACCATCTAGTTATTAACATAACCAAGTCAATTTCACCCCAAACTATTGCATTTAATGCTTGCCTTGTTATAACCTGTGGGGACTGGCCAAGTCAAAGACAGCTCTCTAATTCAGAAAAGTACTTCTGTCCCTCCTGACTCTCCTCAGACTAGGCATTAGTAAATTAGGACCATTTAATCTGAGGACATTTTGATAAAGACCCCAGTGTCAGCCAGGAGTCTTGCCCACCCCCAAAGTAGAGCTTTTATTCTGCAGTTGGTCCAATGTTCTGTGACCACTAAAGAGCAAGGATGGACTGCCCCAACTGGTTTTTGTAATTTCCTAAAACCATACGTTCATTTTACTAGAGTATCATAGTTGTTAAAGGCTTAAAACAAACCTTGACAATTAAGACAGGATATCAAGATGTAAATGCCTGGTTGGAATGGATCAAATATTCCTTCCGCATGATAAATGAAAGCAATTGTTATGCTTGTGTGCACGGCAGCCCAGAGGCCCAGATTATCCCCTTTCCACTAAGGTGGTCCTTCAGTCGACCAGGCATGGACTGCATGGTAGCTCTTTTCCAGGATTCTACAGCCTGGAGTAATAAATTGTGCTAATCTCCCTCTCTGCTATATCCCAAAGTACGACACCCTGCGGGTCAGCCCCTGAGGGCCATCCAGCTCCTGTCTCCCAACACTAAGTTCACTTCATGTCTGTCAAGACAGGAAGGAAATTTAGTGTTTCTTGGAGACCTGAAGGGATGCAGTGAGCTTAAGAATTTTCAAGACCTGACCAATAAGTCAGCCCTTGTTCATCCCTGAGTGGATGTGTGGTGGTATTGTGGTGGACCTTTACTGGACACTGCCAAATAATTGGAATGGCACTTGTGCTTTAGTCCAATTGGCTATCCCTTTCACCCTGGCATTTAATCAACCAGAGGGAGGGCAGATATTAGAAGAAGGATGGATCTGGTTATTGGATGGAAGAATAGCTGTATCACAACTGCTAGGAGCTGCAGTCATACTGGCTGTGCATGAGACCACCCACCTAGGCCAAGAGTCACTTGAAAAATTAAGCTGGTACTTCTACATCTTGTGTCTGTCAGCCCTTGCCAAAACAGTAGCACAGCAGTGTGTCATCTCCCAGCAGCACAATGCTAGGCAAGGTCCAACTGTCCTGCCTGGCATACAGGCTTATATAACAGCGCCTTTGAAGATCTCCAAGTAGACTTCACCCAGATGCCCAAACGTGGAGATCTCATCCCTAGATTTGGACAGCCCTTATGAATTGGTTCAGACAATGGGCTGATGTTTGTGGCTGACTTGTTACAGAGGACAGCAAAGGTGATCAGGTGTACATCAAGGATTAGAACATAGCCCCCTTGCAGCCACAATGAAAAGGACCCCAGACCATTGTCTTGACCACTCCCACAGCTGTAAAAGTAAAAGGAATCCCAGCCTGGATCCACCACAGCTGCGTGAAATCCACAGCACCTGAGACCTAGGAGGTGAGACCAAGCCCAAACAATCTCTGCAAAGTGACTCTGAAGAAGATGATAAGCCCTGCTCCAGTCACACCCAGAAGCTGACTGGTCCATGCATGGCCAAAGCACGAGGATACTCACCATGGGACTTATTTTCCTTAAATTTTGGACTTGTACAGTAGGGACTTCAACTGACCTTCCTCAAACTAAGGACTGTTCCCAGTGTATACATCAGGTCACTAAGGTAGGGCAAAAAGTTAAAATTTTCTTTTTCTTCTACAGTTATTATAAATGTGCTGGAACTCTAAAAGGGACTTGTTTGTATAATGCCACCCAGTACAAGGTATGTAGCCCAGGAAGTGACCAGCCTGATGTGTGTTATAACCCATCTGAGCCCCGCATGGTCACAGTTTTTAACATAAAATTAAAAACAGTCATCTGGTGGGGTCTAGGCCATAGTAAAAAGAATCCATTTAGTAAATTCTCAAAGTTGCAAACTGTGTGGACCTACCCAGAGTCCCACCAGGACTGGACAGCCCCCACTGGATTATACTGAATATGCAGGCATAGAGTTTATGCCAAATTACCCTACCAGTGGGCAGGTAGTTGTGTTACTGGCACTATTAAACCACCCTTCTTCCTACTGCCCATAAAAACAGGTGAACTCCTGGGCTTCCCTATCTATGCTTCCTGCAAACAAACACAAACAAACAAACAAACAAAAAAAGCTATAGGTAATCGGAAAGATGATAAATGGTCCCCTAAAAAAATCATACAGTACTGTGAGCCTGCTACTTGGGCACAAGACAGCTTGAGGGGACACCAGACCCCCATTTACATGCTCAACCAAATCATACAGTTACAAGTTGTCTTAGAGGCTGGGTGCAGTGGCTCACACCTGTAATCCCAGCACTTTGGGAGGCTGAGACAGGTGGATCACGAGGTCAGGAGATTGAGACCATTCTGGCTGACACCATGAAACCCTGTCTCTACTAAAAACACAAAAAAATAGCCAGGTGTGGTGGTGGGCACCTGTGGTACCAGCTACTTAGGAGGCTGAGGCAGGAGAATGGCATGAACCCAGGAGGTGGAGGTTGCAGTGAACTGAGATGTGCCAGTGCACTCCAGCCTGGGTGACAGAGCGAGACTCCATCTCAAAAAAAAAAAAAGAAAAAAGAAAAAAAGAGAAATAATCACTAATAAAACCAGCAGAACCTTGACTATTCTGGCCTGCCAAGAAACTAAGATGAGAAATGCTATCTATCAAAATAGATTGGCTCTCAACTACTTGCTAGCACTGAGGGAGGGGTCTGTAGGAAATTCAACCTTACCAATTCCTGTCTACACATAGATGTTCAAGGGCAAGTAGTTGAAGACATAAAGATATGACAAAATTGGTACCTGTGCCCATGCAAGTGTGACATGCATTTAATCCTGGGGCCATGTTTAGAAAATGATTTCTGGTGCTAGGAGGATTTAAAACTCTTATAATAGAAATTATAATAGTAATAGGAACCCTGCTTACTACTCCCTTGTTTGCTACCTGTACTCCTTCAAATGATAAAAACCTTCATCACTACTTTAGTTCACCAAAATGCTTCAGCAAAAGTGTACTATACAAATCACTATCGATTTGTCCTACTAGAAGACATAGGTAGTGAGGATAAAAGTGAGAACTCTCACTAATGAGTGAAGTTCTCAAAGGGGGAATAAGGGAGGAGACCACCTCTCATATTGTCTTATGCCCAATTTCTGCCTCCAAAGAAAGAAGAAGTGAAAACTAAAAGGCAGAAATGAAATCCACAGGCAGATAGCCCAGCATGTGCCCTGGGCCTGATAGTTAAAAATCAACCCCTCACCAAACTGCTTGCGTTATCTATAGATTCCAGACATTGTATGGAAAAGCATTGTGAAAATCCCTGTCCTGTTCTGTTCCATTCCAATTACTGGTGCATGCAGTCCCTGGTCATGTACCCCTTGCTTGCTCAATCAATTATGACCCTCTCACGCAGACACCCTTAGAGTTGTAAACCCTTAAAACGGACAGGCAGTGCTCACTTGGGCAGCTCAGCTTTTGAGATGCAAGTCTGCCAAAGCTCCCAGCTGAATAAAGCTCCTTCCTTCTTTAACCCAGCGCCTGAGGAGTTTTGTCTGTGGCTCGTCCAGCTACAATATGTCATGAACCAACCTCAAAAACATTAGCTAAGTAAAAAAGCCAGACATAAGACCACATGCTGTATAATTCCATTGACTTGAAATGTCCAAAAAAGGCAAATTTATAGAGACAGAAATGGGCTGATTTACCTCAAGAGGCAGGGATTCAAGCTCTCTAGACTACATGTGATACATACATGAGAAAAAATAAGGAAAAGAAAAGAAATTTAAATATAAATAAATAAAAATAATATGTCTCCCTGATTATAAAGAAAATCATATTCTTTTTGTAATAATTTGGAAGACAAATATGAAGAAAAGTCTCTAATTTTGCCACTCAAAACATTCTGGTTTGTTGCTTTTTATACTTTTTCATGCATATAAACGTTTTAAAAAGTAGAATTGTTATATAGTCTTTTGTCACTATCTTTTGTCACTATGGCAGCAAATCTATCTTTGGCATCATTTTTAATAGATTGATGTATATTAACTTAATCATTGCCACCCCAGAAGTAAATTTTCTTACATATATTTTTTAATGGATTAGAGCAAGCATTTTTGGAATGAATTCAAAGAAGTAGAATTTCTGGAGGAAAATAACATAAAACAGTTTTAGGGTTTTTAATAGAAATTTTAAAATTATCCTGCAAAAAAATTGGTTCAGTTTATACTCCCAATAACAGTGGCAGAGCTGCAGTTTCCCCCTTCCATTTGTCCTCTTTGCTGGTCTGTAAGCAGAAAATCTCACTGTTTTCATTACATTTATTTGGTTTCTAATGCTTTTGAATCTTTTTTTTTTTTTTTTTTGAGATGGAGTCTTGCTCTGTCATCCAGGCTGGAGTGCAGTGACATGATCTCAGATCACTGCAACGTCTGCCTCCTGGGTTCAAGCTATTCTCCTGTCTCAGCCTCTCGAGCAGCTAGGATTACAGGTATCCACCACCATGCCTGGCTAATATTTGTATTTTTAGTGGAGACAGGGTTTCACCATGTTGGCCAGGCTGGTCTCACATTCCTGACCACAGGTGATCCTCCTGCCTTGGCCTCCCAAAGTTTTGGGATTATAGGCATGAGCCACTGTACCCAGCCTGCACAGCTAACTTGTAATGAGACCACCTTAGACAAGTTACTTACTGTCTCTGAGCCTCCATGTTCTCATCCATGAAATGGGTTTAATCACCCAGATTTGTTGAGATAATTAAAAGAGAGAATATCTGCAATGCAACAGCACCATGATAACACAGCTGACTCATCAGTTTCAGTGCTGGTCTGTCCTCTCTCACCTCTGATTGCGAGGCCCCTTGCTGTTCTTTTGCCACGAGCAGCAGTGTGTTCCCCCAGGAGGCTGCCATCAGTTGCAGGTTTCTTTGCTCTGTTTGGTACATCCCTTTCCCAGGCACCCAAGCAAGGGCCACTCGTTATGATACAGAGCTCTGACTTTAAGCTTTGAGTCCCCAGGTGTGACTTATGGCCAGTTCTTGTCTGATCTGTGCCCCACTTTCTCATGTCCAAAATGAGAAGACAGCCAGTTCTCTCCAATGCCTTTCCTATGGCTTTAAGAGGAGGTATGTACTTCTCACTTGGAGGAGGGACTGGCAAAACCACTTGAATTTTAATTTGAATCGAGGCATCTTGGCAGAGGTTGTAAAATGTCCTCTCATGGTTCAAAGAAGAGGATAATGCCCTGCCTGCTCCTGGTATCCCTTTCAGAGGTTAAAGGCCTTTCCATTATTTTGTGGCACTAAAGATCCTGAGCTGCTGCCTGCCTTTTCCCAGCTTCGTAAAAGCATCTTAATTAAGGCCAATTTCAGAAGGCACTAGATGGTCTTCAGTTTTGTTTCCACAGCTATTTCACATGGATCACAGCCAATTACCTGCTTTTGCAATTTGGTCTCCATTTCATTTATCTAACAATTTGGAGTTTGTAGGTTTTCTCGGAGAAAGAAATCTTCAGTCATTTGTGTATGCAGGTGGAGTGGTGGTTTTGGAGGGGGAATCATTTCAGGCAATGAAGCAGAATCTGCTCCATGTCAACAATGCAACCATGGAGGGGAGCTCAGTGGCCAGCATAAAATGAGTTATGGCCACCCCAAAGCTGGCAGTGCTGTAGTTTGCTTGTAAAGCACTTTGGGGAGATGCAAGAGGAGGTTCACAGAAGATAAGGAGGATGCGCTCTCCTCTGTGGAAGCCGTCACCACCAGTGTGTGTAGCAGCTGAAAGGACAGAGAGGAAGAGAGAGGCCTGCAATCCCAGAACGAAAAACATCCATGAGTGGAGCTGCATATTGTGAGTTGGATTCAGCTCATTGAATCAGCAGAGCCTGGGATTCCTGTGATGACAAGAGTGCCTGGTTTATATCAGAGACACAAAGGAAGGGATGCCTCAAAGGTAATGAGAAAGGCACTGGACTGGAGCTCAGAAAATGTGAATGAGTTTTGTCTCCTGTGTGACTTTGCATAATTCACCTCCTTACTGTGTTTCTCCATCTGTACTAGCAGACAGTTGGACTAGATTAAGGGATGCCAAATAGGATTCAAATCATGGACTGGGACCAAGTGGCTGCTTGGAAATCTGTGTAGAAAGGATTCTGAGGTAGACCAGGCTTGTGAGGGAAACATCCTGCTATTGATTAGCAATGTCTGCCATGAGCATTGGTTTGGGGACTAGAGGCAAGTGTGCCAAGAATTTGCTATCTCTGGACAAGATAATCTCTATAGTTACTTTCAGCTCTAAAACATATTTTGTGACCCCATGACATAAACAGACCTGAACAAAACCTTGTTAAATCAACATCTGATAACAAATCTGAACCAGAATAAGTCAATTATCACATTTATTATGGATCAATCATATTAAAAATTAGAAATTTTGAGCTGCCAACTTGCAACCAAATTGTCACTTGTATTATTTAATAAATTAGTATTTTGTTGAATTTTTTTTTTTAAATCATAGCTTTCTGAAGGGACAAGCTTCTCTTTGTTTCTCTTGGGTGGAGAAATATGACTAAATGTGACTAAAATTGCCAGATGGGAATCTTCCTGGTTCAGTTTTCTATGTGTACCTTCTATCTGCAGTAATTTAAAGAACGGTTCTTTAAGTCAGGACTTCATGAAAATGACAAAAGGAAAATGTCAGGAGAGATGTTTACATCCTTACTGTAAATTTTAAAACAGTTTATCATTTCCTACAGGTAATTTTGAGGTTGAATATCTTTCCCTTCAGGTGTAGATAATTGGATCAATCTTATCCCTGGTTCATGACACACTCTCCCATTGGTAAAATGCAGGAGCATTTTAATATGTCTGTTTATTTTAAAAATACAATAAGCACTATTTTTAAAGGAAACTCACTATGCAAAATTAGTTAGGACCTTGACAACTTGCAGCTGGTGACACACCACTGTCCCATGTTCCCAACTCCCTATTACTTCCCCCTACCACAGGGAATCACTTTCCTGAATCTCATATTCTTAGTTCCCTTAAGTTCCTTTTTTCTTTTCAAAATCATGGTAAAATACACATGGCATGCAATTTCCCATCACTACCACTGTTAAGTGTGCAGTTCAGTACTAAGTGTATTCACACTTCTGTGATTTGTCTCCAAGAACTCTTTTCTTTTTTTTTTTTTCTTTTTTTTTGAGGCGGAGTCTAGCTCTGTCACCCAGGCTGGAGTGCAGTGGCCAGATCTCAGCTCACTGCAAGCTCCGCCTCCCAGGTTTACACCATTCTCCTGCCTCAGCCTCCCAAGTAGCTGGGACTACAGGTGCCCGCCACTTCACCCGGCTAGTTTTTTGTATTTTTTAGTAGAGACGGGGTTTCACCGTGTTAGCCAGGATGGTCTCGATCTCCTGACCTTGTGATCCGCCTGTCTTGGCCTCCCAAAGTGCTGGGATTACAGGCTTGAGCCATCGCTCCCGGCCTCCAAGAACTCTTTCCATCTTGCAAAACTCAAACTCTACACCCATTTATAACTCCCTGTTTTCCCCTCCTTCCAAGATGCTGGCAACCACCATTTTACTTTCTATTTCTGAGTTCGACTACTCTAAATACCTCCTACAAGCAGAATCATACAGTATTTGTCTTGTTGCGCTGGTTTATTTCACTTAGCATAATGTCTTCAAGGTTCACCCATGTTGTACCGTGTGTCTTTTGGCTATTGTGAATAATGCTGCCATGAAATGTGTGTACAGATGTCTCTCTTCCCCTAGAGATACAGTTTTTTATTTTATCTTTATACAATCTTCCCCTAGAGGTACAGTTTTTTATTTTATCTTTATATAATCCTAAAGTATATATACACATTATGTGTTTAAATTTTACTTATTTACTTTTTTTTTTCTTTAGAGACAAGGTCTCATTCTGTTGCCCAGGTTGGAGTGCAGTGGTGCAGTCATGGCTCACTGTAACCTTGAGCACCTAGACTCAAGAGATCCTCCCACCTCAGCCTCATGAGTAGCTGGGACTAAATGCCTGCACCACCATACCCAGTTAATTTTTCTAGCTTTTGTAGAGACAGAGTTTTGCTGTGTCGCCTAGGCTGGTCTTGAATTCCTGGCCTCAAGCAATCCTCCTGCCTTGGCCTCCCAAAGTGCTGGGATTACAGGCATGAGCCAACATGCCCACATTTTCTTTTCCAAGTTATATAAAGTACGCTGTATGTATCCTTCTGGAACTTGCTTTTTTCACTTAATATTATATTGCTAAGATTCATCCTTATTGTTGTTTATAGCTGGCATTCATTCTTTTTGAATGCTTGTGACATCATCAGAAGATAGAGATCCTGAGATCTCTTAAGAACTGCTGCTGGGAGTATACACTGGTATGACCACTTCGGAAAACAGTTTGGCTCCATCTCATAAGGTTGAATATTCACACTCCTCCCAGCCCAGCAATTCTACTCTACATCCAAGAGAAATTCTTGCCTATATAAAACAGGGGATGTGGACAATGAATGTTCCTAACAGCTCTGTTCAAAATAGCAAAAACCTATTTCCCATCAACTGGAGAGTGAGTGACTAAATTGTGGTTTTTATTCCCTTTGATTTCCTGTAGTCTTATGATGCAAGTGGCTTTCCCACGGCTAGCTTGGGGAGGGAGATACTCTTGGCAATCGAGTCTGTGGTAGCAGTCCTGCTTAGCCCTAGGGCAACAGGTGCTGCCCAAAACAAGAGTAAATAGAATAAAGTGCCCCATTGAGGCAATGCCCTGGGTCCCTGGAGGTACAGGTTTTTACCTGTAGGAAATAGGCATCATACAAATCAGTCTTTTCAAATGCTTCTGTGACTGGGCTGAGTCCAAAGGACACTCTCTCCCAAAACATTACAAAGCTTATTGGGGCTACCATTTATCAAGCATTTATCATGTGCCTGATCATGTACTAGTGTACTAATTAAATGCATTATTTCATTTATTTATTTATTTATTTATTTATTTACTGACTCATTCATTTATTTGAGATAGGGTCTCTCTCTGTTGCCTGGGCTGGAATGCAGTGGTGCGATCATGGCTCACTGCAGCCTCAAACTCTTGGGCTGAAGTGGTCTCACCTCAGCCTCCCTAGTAGCTGGGACTACAGGCATAAACAATTAAGTCCAGCTAATTTTTTAAAATACATTTTTGGGCTGGGTGCGGTGGCTCATGCCTGTAATCCCAGCACTTTGGGAGGCTGAGGCGGGTGGATCATGAAGTCAGGATATCGAGATCATCCTGGCTAACATGGTGAAACCCTGTCTCTACTGAAAATGCAAAAAATTAGCCAGGTGTGGTGGCGGGCGCCTGTAGTCCCAGTTATTCCAGAGGCTGAGGCAGGAGAATGGCATGAACCCGAAAGGCAGAGCTTGCAGTGAGCTGAGATCATGCCACTGTACTCCATCCTGGGCAACAGAGTGAGACTCTATCTCAAAAAAAAACCAAAAAAAATTTTCCTAGAAATGAGGTCTGGCTTTGTTGCTCAGGCTAGTCTCAAACTCCTGGCCTCAAGCGATCCTCCCCCTTCAGCCTCATTATTTCATTTAATCTTCATCATCACCCTATAAGAGTGCCTGGGGGAAGGTGCTCCACACAGTAGCAATGTAGCAACCTCCACTCATGGTGACAGTGAGACTCAGTGTAGTCAAGCAACTTCTCAAAGGCCACACAGCTGGAGGGTGGCTGAGCCAGGATGAAGACCTGGACTCTAAAGCTGGTGTGCCAGTAAATGAGAAAAATCTCTCGAGTGTTCAGGGTAGCTTCCTCCCAAGAAATCTTTCTCCAAAGGTTCTAAAAACAATGACAGACCCATCTTTCATAAAACAGACAAAACTAGCAGCCCCTTCATTTTAGAGTGGGGAGTAAAGGTCAGCTAAGCTCCAGGGCATCCCATTTTAATCCTACATATTTATAAGGCAACTGCCAGCACAGCACACCAAACCTAAAGAACCCTGCATAGCTGTCTCTGTGGGGCAGGGCGTGTCCATGGATGTTAAGAGTTCCCAGTGTGTCCTATGGGCCAGTGGCATCACCCTCAGTCACATGTTAAAGGGCAGCTAGGCCTGGCCTGCTGGGCACCATCATGAGAATCTACTGAGCTTTCAACTAGTTTATCTGTTGTTTGCAGTGAAAGATGCCCTGACAAGAAGGAATGTGGGTGGGAAAAGTTCTGATTTGTGGTCCCCTGATCCAGGCATGATCTCCTTCCCCAGTCGCAGGAATCAGGGGACTCCATCTGTAAACACAGGCTCAAGCCATGCCCCCCAGCTCCCTCTTTCAACCAGATGCCACCCTCTGCTTCTCTTCCATAGACAGCCTAGAGCTGCCGGCATTCCCTTAGGATCTGTGCCCTCGGGCCTGGCTTAATTTTTTCCTTTCCAAAGAGCCATCTGTAGGGCCAGAGACGGGCAAAGCCTGACTCATCACTGGATGCCAGTTCCTTTGCCTGACTTTCAGTGATTCCTACCTTACCCTGGGGTTTTATGTTTCTTGTCTCAACACTATCATTTCTCATTCCTCCACAAGTTGAATTGCTCACTCCAGCCAATTGAAGTATGCTCTTCTTGACACAGTTAGCTCTAGGCACATGGTTGGTGCTAAAAAGAAAAAAAAAAGAGCATTATGTCAATTTCATTGATTAACAAAAGTGATGGCTCCACTGCAAAGTAAAGTTGATACTGCCTGGGCCTCTGAGTTCAACAGCCTTTTAGACAAATGGCTCTGAGCTAAAACATGAGCATACACACATATGTATCTGTCTCGATCTGATGAAATAATCTGGATACTTGGCTGTTATCCTTGAGCATTTTCCTGCCTCATTAATATATGTGTAGCCAGCACAATAATAATCATAGCTAATAAGGGCTAAAGCTGAGGACTTTCCTGAGCCAGGCAGTGACTTTAAAAACTTTAAAGTGGCTTTTAAAACTTTAACAGCTAAAGCTGAGGACTTTCCTGAGCCAGATAGCAGCTTTTCACATAGACTCACATTGAATCATTTCTGTTTTTCAGATCAAGAAACTGAGACTTACTATCACATTTGGGATTAAGTTAAAAAAAAAAAAAAAAAGAAGAAAGAAACTGAGGCTTAAAGCTGTCAAGTATTTCAAAGCCAGCAAGTGGCTCAATCGGAACGTGAACCCAGGCAGTCTAGCCCTGGGATCCTGTGCCCTTACCCAGTATCCAGTGTCGGCTACACAAAACTAATGAGTACATGTTTTCAACTATAGTTTAAGTGAGTGACATATTTTTCACTATATTTTATGTAGGTGACTTTCAGTTTGGGGGTATTCTACTTACACAATCTATTGAACTGGATATTAACTGAGAACAAACAGAAACTAATGAACTCTGAAAAACATAAAACATGAGCCACATGATGTCACTGCAAACATGATGTCACTGCAAAAGACAAAACAGCACATAGCCTTCTTGTGAGTGTATTTTGCTTACAGTCCATGAGGACTGAACTCAGCCTGAACTCAGCAGTGCTGTTCCCTTGGGAGACAGACACATACATACATACACACACACACACGCACACGTTAGTGGTTTTGTGCCCCCCACCCCGCACCCCCAACACACACACACACGCACACACGAGTTGGTGGTTGTGCTGCCCGGAGCCTCCAGTCCGCCAGTGCCAGGAACGGACCAGATGGGTCCAGCAGTGCTGAGTCAAGGCTAGGAGGGGGCAGCCAGAAGCGCACTCATGCTCCAGACTCTTGCACCTGCGGAAATGGGTGGGCACTGGGAGCGCGGGGGTAAGGAGTGAGAGGGAAGGGGGTAAGGTGGGGGCAGCCCTTTCCCAGGCGGTAGAGGGGGCGGTGGTGCTGTTGCCCTTTTAAGCTGCGGCTTGACAGGAGCCGCGCCTCCTGTCGGTGGAGTCGGTTACAAGGGGAGCAGCCGCCCAGGCCGCCACACAGCTCCCCGCAGAGGCCTCGGTGCCCCTTACCATTTTCCAGCCGTGCTCCGACTACAGTGGAGGCAGTGGGGAGAGGCAGAGCGGCCAGAGCTCCGCCGGGCTGTCCTGCCGGGTGGTCGTGGCCATGACAGGGGCTCCGGATCGGCTCACCTTCCGCGCCCCTCCCGCCGGAAATGAGGGTAAGATGTCCGTGTCAGGGTTCAAGGCCAAGCTGAAGTTGCTAGCCTCTATTTTCCACAAGAACCAGGAGCCGCGGCAGCTCACGCTCCACTGCAACGTCATGATGAGGCGCCCAGCCGCGGCCTCGCGGGTCAGGGCGAGGGCGGAGAGGAGGCTCCTGGAGTCCCGGGACAAAGGAGAGCCTGCCCCGGAGAGGCCCCGGTTCCCCGGGCTGGGCCAACACACCCCTTTCTCCTGCGACTGGCCTGGCCCAGATCGCGGGGACTGCGGGAGGCTTGGGTAGGAGGAGGCTGAGGGTGCGTCTCTCTGGCTCCTTGCGCGGGGCTGGCTTGGGGACTGCTGGCACCTCTCGCCCTGGTGGCCGCTTCCCGAAGTGGGAGCCCGCGTCTCCCGCAGCCCTTTCGGGGCCCATGGTCGCCCTCAGTCAGCCGACCTGCTCCGGAACAGCGACGGGGCATGACAGGTTGGCTCCGGCTGTTGTTTGAGCCCAGGCGGGGAAGGGGAAAGGCCTTTAAGATTTTCGGTTTTTTGGCCGGGCGCAGTGCTCATTCCTGTAATCCCAGCACTTTGGAAGGTTGAGGCGGGTGGATCACCTGAGGTCAGGAGTTCTAGACCAGCCAGGCCAACATGGTAAAACCCTGTCTCTACTAAAAATACAAAAATTAACCGGCATGATGGGAAGCGCTTGTTGAGATGGAGTCTCACTCTGTCGCCCAGGCTGCAGTACAGTGGGGCGATCTTGGCTTACTGCAGCCTCTGTCACTTGACAGTCCATGGCTTCAAGCGATTCTGCTGCCTCAGCCTCCCGAGTAGCTGGGATTACAGGCGCCCGCCACCACGCCTGGCTAACTTGTGTGTTGTTTAGTAGAGACAGGGTTTCACCATGTTGGCCAGGCTGGTCTCGAACTCCTGACCTCAAATGACCCACCTCTGCCCCCCAAAGTTCTGGGATTACAGGCCTGAGCCACCGCGCCCGGACCCCAAAGGCCCTTAAGTTTAAAGGCCTCATTCCTCAGTCAGGTTTTCCTTGTTCTCTCGTGTTCAGCCAATCGTTTTTAAGTTTGTGTTTAAGGAGAAACTAACAATGAAAACGGACTTGTTGAGGGAGAAAAAGTTGGAATGCAGCCTCTGGTGCTGTTTGAGCGATCCCTGTCCCCGGGCCGCCGCTATGTTCTGGAAAGGCGCATTGTACCGTGGATGCGGCAGGTTAACAGTCCTGTACAGGCGCTCTGCCCGCTTTTCCTTTCAGGCTTCTGTATCAGCTATTTTTCCCCTGTAGAATGTGCCCCTGACAGCCACCCAGTAACCCTACCCAATTTGTCTTTACATGTCTGACCACCAAGGCTCTTCTGGGTCATATTTTGTTCATGCTGATATGTCACCTTCCTCCCCTCTTTAGTCCTTACTATTTTTGCTTTGGTCATGTTATGCTGTATTCTGTAAGCCTTTTTACTTTTTTTAAAATGGTGGCAGGGGAGAATATTTTATAATTATACTTTGTGCTTTTCATCTTCCACTGAATAAATGCTTGGTAAATATTTGTTTTATTAAGTGTGTGATCCTATTGTCACTATATTGTGCTTGAACAAAAATCTTAACTGCCTTGTAAGTTAACTGCTAAGAATGTGTCAAAAGTGCAGAGATAACATCAAGAACTCGTCATGGATAGTACAAAAAGGTCTCTAAGGGCTTGATGGAAGTCTGTAAATTGACTTCATATGAAAGAGAGTGTAAGAAGTGAAAATGTAAAGCATGACTAGAGAGCCAGAGCATCAAGCCAGCTGGCTTTATCAAGCCAGCATCCCTTTCCCCAGATCCTTTGTAACAGTGTTATGTAATCTTTTCTAGAAGATCGTTCTGAAAGATAATGCCAACTTGGAACCTAGGAAACCATCTAGTGGGTTTCTGCAGGTTAGGTGGTTCAAATCCTCATCAGCACCTTTGTTTTCTCTGCCTTAGTTTGCTTACAATGATGTTCTCAGTAGCTATAATTGCTGTCTTTGAATCCTTAAGCATTTTTTTAGATGACAGGGATATATGTGCATTTTTATTTTATCAAGAGATAGAATTTTTACTCTAGTTTTGTGGGCTCTGGGTTAGCTTATTGGTTGTTTAGTTGTAAAATGATTAGGGAAAACCGTGTGTGTGTGTGTGTGTGTGTGTGTGTGTGTGTGTGTGTGTTTTAAGTTTCTTTTGTTGTCAGAGGACTTAGAATTTTATTTTATATGGTAATTCTGACAATTTACTTTATTCTCCACCCCACATTTATTGAACAACAAAGTATGAAAGTAATGTGTCCCATAACCAGCCTTCAGAGGAATTACAGCTGCTGTACATCTGAAATTCTTTTTTTTTTTTTAATTTTGAGATGGAGTCTCACTCTATCACCCAGGCTGCAGTGCGGTGGTGCGACCTCGGCTCACTGGAACCTCTGCTGCCCAGGTTTAAGCAATTCTCCTGCCTCAGCCTCCCGAGTAGCTGGGATTACAGGCACCTGCCACCGCACCCAGCTAATTTTTGTAGTTTTAGTAGAGACTCCATGTTGGCCAGGCTGGTCTTGAACTCCTGACTTCGTGATCTGCCTGCCTTGGCCTCCTAAAGTGCTGGGATTACAGGCGTGAGCTACCGAGCCCGACTAAACTTTCAAGAAGAAGTTTGTGCTTCAGTTTTCAAAACATTATGATATCAAAAGATAGCTGTGCCGCACATTTGGAAAGATACAGAAACTGAACATACTGGCAGGCAGTTTTGCCTACTGGTGCTTGAGATAGAGCCACACCTTGGTCTCAGTGGATTTGTGGAGAAAAATAGATACAGAAAGTTATTTCTAAATAAGAGCAAAAAATTCTTTTCTTAAGCAGTGACAGGTAAAGAAGTTGTCTTGGCTAACCTTGAATTGTGTTGCCCTTGATTGAGACAGTTGTATGGTGGGGATGGTAGTGGTGATAAACCTGTTTGAAATTTGTCTGCTTATAGTAAGCTTTGTGGTAACTGTCACAGACAACTTCATCCTCACAGGCCTTACAATTACTATAAAACTAATAGAATGGAGGAGAAACAAAGGACCTGAATAATTAGATGTGTAGATAATTGTTCTGTGTTTTCATAACCGGTGAAAAAGAACAGTGTTAGAAACCCTTAAACATTCCATGTAAGGAACACTGCCTGAATTTATATTGCGATTTTTCAGCATCATTCACTGTTTAAAAACAGGCATATTGTGGGTCATATTTTAAAGACAAATAGAAAACTTATCTTTTCAAGATGGATATAAAGTTTAACCTTATCAAAATTACAAAATGTAAAGCATATTATTGAAAAATATTAATGCATAGGTTTAAATATTAGTCATCATTTTAGATGTCTTTCTTAAATATTAAACTGAACAAACATTGAACATGTTTGTGCTCAAGGTTAAATTTCCTGGGGTGATGGATATTTTATAATATGGATAACAAAAACTTCTTATTTTAAGAAGTTTAGAAAATTTTTAGGCAAAACTAGAAAATCATACCAATAGTTCTACCACTCAGAATGTGCCACCATGAGAATTTTGTATTTTTCCAGTCCTCTGCTCATCTCTTTTCTCCTGTGCTTGTATGTGTTCCCTCTCCCTTACAAAATCAGATTTTTTTTTTGTAATCTGCTTTTTCACTCAACAATATTGTAGATCTGTGTCAGAAGTTACTCCTCTACAGTGCCTTCAGTTATTGTGTGCTTTGTGTTGGATGACTGTACCGTCTAGTCATTGTGTTTCCTGGTACTGAATACATAGGGGTGAGTGTGTGTGTGTGTGTGTGTGTATTTTTTTTTTCTACCTTAACTAATGTTTGGACATCCATAGGTAGAGCTAAATCCTTGAAACCTTCCAAGTGGGGCTTTCAGTTCTCATTGCTGAATTGGTTTCTAGACATGGAGCAAATTATATTGTATGGAAAATTTGTTTTTTGAGATAAAGTCTCACTCTTGTCACCCAGGCTCGAGTGCAGTGGCATGATCTTGGCTCACTACAACCACTGCCTCCCAGATTCAAGTGATTCTCCTGCCTCAGCCTCCCAAGTAGCAGGGATTACAGGAGCCTGCCACCATGCCTGGCTAATTTTTGTATTTTTAGTAGAGATGGGGTTTCACCATGTTGGCCGGGCTGGTCTGGAGCTCCTGACCTTGGGTGATCCACTCACCTTGGCCTCCCAAAGTGCTGGGATTACAGGCATGAGCCACCACACCCGGCCTTTTTTTCTTCTAGGTACCAGCTTTTACTTATCAGATTGGTAAAAATATTAGAAAGTGTGCAATGAAATGGGCATTCTCACAGTCGTGGCAGAAAGTATAATTATCTTTGACTTTCCAGAAAGCAGTTTGGCTTTCTAGAAACTTGCCTAACCTCTTCCCATTTAGGCAAGATGAATTCTGACTACCCCAAGGTGGCCCATCTTGTCCCTGTGGTTCCATATCTCCCAGAAAGAGAGGTCTAGTCTCAGGGAAAACTCAGATTTGCTTGGCTTAGCCCACCTGACAGCTAATCACTGGAAATGGGGTGGGCTGGTAGACTCCTTTGGTCAGGTTTTGTGTCAAGAGAAGGATGTGGAAAGACGGGAGAGAGGTAGCAAAACTGGCCTCAATTGAACTAAGTAAGTTAACGTAGAATGGCAAAGGAATGTTTTTCCAAGGAAGAAATTCAAGGGAAGGAAGAAAGTGGAGGGGAAGACAGCAGTTCTCAAAGTTTTGGGGTCAGGATTCCTTTACACTCTTAAAAATATATTGAGGGCCCAAGGAGCTTTTGTGTATGTAGGTGATATCTGCTGGTATTTATTACTAGAAATTAAATCAGAAATATTCAAAATATTCTTTAAAGGTTCACCAAATATTGTTATAAATGCTTTTATGAAAAGAAAATTTCCAAACCGAAAGTAGTACAATCTTAAATTAATCTTTTGCAAATTTCTTTGGTGTTTGGTATGTCATTTGTGTCTGCATTCAATTTATTGTGTGATATTTGCTTGAAAAAAATTTGAACAAAGGCCAATGTCATACAGATAGCCATTTTAGATCATTGTGGATATTTCTTTTTCTTTTTCTTTTTTTTGAGATGGGGTTTTGCTCTGTTGCCCAGGCTGGAATGCAGTGGTATGGTCATGGATCACTGGAGCCTCAGTCTCTGGGGACTCAGGTGATCCTCCCACCTTAGCCTCCACAGTAGTTGGGACTACAGGTGTGTACTATCACACCTAGCTATTTTTTTGTATTTTTCATAGAGACAGGGTTTTGCCATGTTGCCTTGACTTCTTTTTTGATTCTCCATCAAAACTTGATTTTTCTTGAACTTTGGATTTTTTACCCTTGCATGATATTATAACATCATGCATTGGTTACTTCAAAAATAATCGTTCACTGAGATCTTCTATATGTTGATACATTTGATTATACGGTATCAAAATTCATTCATCCATATCACCATCAGTCTCATCAGAATACTTTTGGAAAGAGATGGTAGACATAAGTTTTCTAAAATTCTAATTTTTTGTTCAAAAGCTTGAGTTTTATTATTAGCAATTTTATTGTTGAATTTTATTATGGCCTGTCTGTTGTTTTCCTTGAAATAACAGAATCTCCTTTTTTGAGAAAATGTCTCCAAAACCCAAGCTGAAATAACATTTTTTGTCAGTCATCCTTTGAGGTAAAAATGATATTCCATTAAAGTGGTTAATTCACTTCATGACTTGATCACCCAAGGGTTTTTTCTCAGGTAGTCTGTACGAATGCTCATGTGTACTTCCCGTTTCATCACATAAAATATTAAAAAGATATATTCAAGGATTAAGATGTAAAATTTTCACTGCTTCATCATAGACATTCTTTTTATTTTTGAGACAGGGTCTTGTTCTGTCACCCAGGCTGAAGTGCAGTAGCATGATCACAGCTCACTGTAGCCTCAATCTTCTGGGCTTAATCAATCCTCCTGCCTCAGCCTGCCAAGTAGCTGGGACTAGAAGCATGCAACCACAATGTCCACCTAATTTTTGTATTTTTAGTAGAGATGGGGTTTCACCATGTTGGTCAGGCTGGTCTCAAACTCTTGACCTCAGGTGATCTGCCCGTCTTGGCCTCCCAAAGTGCTGGGATTGCAGGCGTGAGTCACTGTGCCCGGCCCACCGTTCCTTTTTAAACCTTTAAACATTTCCTGTGCATAGTAGTCATACCATGACTACTAGTAGTTTGGTGTTACTTCCTTTATTTGTGCTAAAGTACCAGCATTTTAACCCACCATTGTATCTGTACCCTTACAGCAAATGTCACCATGTTAGTATTCCTGTCAAAATAGTTTGGACCTGGGGGTCTGAGGGCCACACTTTGGGAACCATTGAAATAGGTACTTAAACCTACGATATGTCATATCTTTTAATCTACAAGATTTTTAAAAACTTGATTTCAGTTAATGTTTTTGTAGTTTCTAAAATATGATTTTGACGGGTTTCAGTCCAGAGCAACAACATGTATTTTATTTTGCTTATGCTCAAGTTTACTAGACAAATACTAACCTAATAGAATGAGGTCCTAAATCTAGTTGCAGTTTCTTTAGCCAAAAAAACACAAAAAACAAAAAACAAAAAAAACCCAAAACTAAAAATGTAGAAATGGTTCATGTGGTGTATTCCCAATGTATGCTGAAGAATTTGAAGAAGAAAATGCAATAGTCCAAAAGTGGTGTTCTTTAAGAATAGGATTGGGCCAGGTGTGGTGGTTCACACCTGTAATCCCAGCACTTTGAGAGGCCAAGGCAGGCGGATCATGAGATCAGGAGATCAAGACCACCTTGGCTAACATGGTGAAACCCCATCTCTACTAAAAACACAAAAAATTAGCCAGGCGTGGTGGCGGGCACCTATAGTCCCAGCTACTCCAGAGGCTGATGCAGGAGAATGGTGCAAAGCCAGGAGGCAGAGCTTGCAGTGAGCCAAGATCGTGCCACTGCATCCAGCCTGGGTGACAGAGCAAGACTCCATCTTAAAAAAAAAAAAAAAAAAAATGGGATTAATTCTAAGAGTTTATTTTAGCCTGCAAAGATATTTGGGACACTGTAAGAGAGGAATGAGAAGAATGAGAATAGTTGAAGAGATATGCTGTTACTGATGTCCTCTTTCAATACAACTTGTTTTTCTTTTCTTTTCTTTATTTTTCTTTCTTTTTTTTTTTTTTTGAGATGAAGTCTTGCTCTGTCACTAGGCTGGAGTGCAGTGGCACATCTCAGCTCACTGAAACCTCTGCCTCCCAGGTGGAAGTGATTCACCTGCCTCAGCCTCCTGAGTAGCTGGGACTACAGGCACATGCCACCATGCCTGGCTAATTGATTTTATTTTAGTGGAGACGGGGTTTCACCATGTTGGCCAGGATGGTCTCGATCTCCTGACCTTGTGATCCACCTACCTCGGCCTCCCAAAGTGCCAGGATTACAGGCATGAGCCTCCGTGACCAGCCAACTTGTTTTTCTGGTTTTCCATGGTTTTCATCGTTTTCTGGTTTTCATGGTTTTCCATGACCTGAAACTAGTTCTTCTGAAGCTAATATATAATAATAATGGCTTTTCCCCAATTTGTAATAGAAAGCAGGACAACATAACAGAATAAATGTCTATTAGTGGGTGAAAGCACATAATACTTAGTTCATGGTTAGTTCATTAGCTTTTTAAAAAAATCACATGTAATTGTGTTCTGAAAATATATGTATAGTAATGGCATTTATTGGTATTACTTGGTTCATGTGATAGAATAAAATGTTAGAATTTTATGGTGTTTGAATTAGTTATCTATTGTTCTGTAACAAATTTAGTGGCTTAAAACAACAAACCTTATCTCACAGTTTCTGTGGGTCAGGATTCTGTGCAGTTTACCTTGGGTTCACTGGCTTGGCCTTTCACCAGGCAGTGAATGTGTTGGTGGCAGCTGTGATCATCCCAAGGCAGGATAGGGAGAGAATCCATCTCCAAGCTTGCATTGGCAGGATTCATCTCAGGCTGTTGGACTGGGCCTCCGTTTCTAGATGGCTATCAGTCAGAGGCCTTTTACAATACCTTGCCATGTGGGCCTCTCCATAGGGCACCTCATCACATGGCAACTGGCTTCCATCAGAGGGAGCAATGGAGAGAGCAGGAGAAGGGTGACCAAGGCAGGCATCATAGTCTCCATGTAGCCTCACCTCAGAAGTGATGTTATTACTTTTGCTGTATTCTCTTTGTTAGAAGTGAGTCACTAGGTCCAGGAGTGGGAATTTTACAAGGGTGTGAATGGCAGGAGGTGACAGTGATCAGGGCCATTTAGAGGCTGCCTACCAGTGTTGAAGAAAATTGTTGACTTTTATGAGCTGTAGCAGCAGACAGTGCTATGCAAGGAGAATGGCTGTCTTAGAAGTCCAGCTCCTCACATGGGTTTTAATGTGTTGCCTTTTCCCCCACACATTTTGTTTAAATCCATGGTCATCTTGCCATTTAGTGGTGTGGTTTAATTTTATATTTGGGTTAGTCTGTATGTAAATGTTTAACACAGGTGTCTCTGTGTTAAACAGGAATCCTGTTCATTTTCTTCACCGATATGGTTTGTGGACTCTGTTGAGCCAAATCTGACATCAGTTCTGGAATGTCTAGAAGATACTAAGAACAACAATTCTGTGAGGAAAGAAGCCAAGCTATTTTCTCTTTTCCTCATGAATATTATATTTAGAAATTAAATGTTAAGAGATAATACGATAAAAAAAAAACATGATTAAAGACTATAATCTTAGAGGAATTAAAGTCTGGGTATTTTAAGCCCTCCAAATCTTACTATCTGGATTCTCTTTATTATTTCCCACATGTATAACCTCAGTTTAGATTAGGAATTCAGGATCTCTTTTTCCCTGAATTCGAAACATTAAGCCAAGCAAGCATTTTGAGTAGAGGCCACTAGCCAAGGTGGGAAGTAGAAAAAAGACCAAGGTGGAAGTGAAGGAGAGATGGGGAGAATGACACCAGAACTAGTGGGAGGGAATTGCCTTTTCTTTCAAGGGTCTGTAAGTCTGCAGTAAAAGTCAAAGATATTCAAATAGAAAGTTTTGTTTTTGTTTTTAGTATATAAAGAAATATAACTTTCCATGTTGGAAAAATTTTAAAAACCTTTTTTTAAAATCTAAAACTCATAAGCAACTTCATAATTCTCATAATTACTAAGAAAATTAGTAAAGTACAGAAAAGAAAAAAGAAAAAATTCAAGTCTCCCATAATTTCTCTACCTAATATAACCACTATTGACAGTTGACATCATGGCCATTTTCTACCAGTATATATTTTTTCTTTGCTAGTAAAATACATAACCCTTATACATATGTTTCAATAGTTGAGGTCATATTCTCTAAAGTTTTTTTTATATATATATATTTTTTTTCGAGATGGAGTCTTGCTCTGTTGCCAAGGCTGGAGTGCAGTGGTGCAATCTGGACTCACTGCAAGCTCCACCTCCTGGGTTCACACCATTCTTCTGCCTCAGCCTCCCCAGTAGCTGGGACTGCAGGTGCCCACCACCATACCCGGCTAATTTTTTGTATTTTTTAATAGAGATGGGGTTTCACCATGTTAGCCAGGATGGTCTCAACCTCCTGACCTCGTGATCTGCCCGCCTCGGCCTCCCAAAGTGCTGGGATCATAGGCATGAGCCACTGCACCTGGCCCTTTTATATTCTTTTAAGAAGTATTTACTGTATTTTCCCATGATGTTATAGTCTTTATAGAAAAATAACAATCATTATTTTCAGTTGACGTGATTGTTTACCTAAAAATATCCAAAGGAACTAACTGAAAAAAACAATTTTTAAGATTACTGGTTAAAAGCTCTTTTATATAAAAATCATTAGCCTTCCCCAATGTTGGCTATAATCACATAGAAGATATAGTGATGAAGTATTTTTTCATGTATTTCAGCAAAAATTAAATATCTAGGAATAAACTTAGATGTGCAGGACTTTTATCAAGGACATGACAAAATTTTGCTGAGTGGAATGAAAGATTTGCATTCTATGTTCCTGGATGAGCAGATTTCATGTTATAAATATGTTAGTTATCAACATGTCTTCATATTAATTTGTAAATGTAATTTCTGCTGGGCACAGTGGCTCATACCTGTAATCCCGAAAGTTTGGGAAGCTGAGGTGAGTAGATGACAATTAGCTGGGTGTCTGTGGCACACACCTATGGTTCCAACTACTCCTGAGGTTGAGGCAGGAGGATCACTTGAGCCTGGAAGGCAGAGGTTGCAGTGAGCCGAGAGCATGCCTCTGAACTCCAGCCTACATGACAGAGTGAGATCCTGTCTCAAAAAAAAAAAAAAAAAGTGTGTGTGTGTGTGTATATATATTTTTTATATTTTATATCTATTCATATATACATATTGTGTGTGTATATATATATACACACACACAATTTATAAATTCCAGCAGATTTATTTTTGGCACTTGACAAAATGACTCTAAAGTTTGTTTAGAAGAGTAAATAATAAAAAATAATAAAGTATAGACTCTTTCAATCAGATATTAAATAAAATATTGTAGACTAGCCCTGGGCCAGACAGATAAAGGCAATGGAAGTTTAGAACCAGAGTCATGCAAATGAGAATTTAGTGTAAGGAAAAGGTGGTATTTTAACTTAACAGTGAAAGGATAGATTATTCTGTAAATAGTTTTATGAGAACTGACCATCTGAGGAAGTTTGAGTCTTAACTCCAATTTTTGTCAAAATAAGTTATAGTTGGTTTAAACACATCTATACTTAAAAATTAGAACAGAAGAACATCAGTTTGAAGATATTTTAAGAGTTAAGCCTGAGGCTGGGCACAGTGGTTCATGCCTGTAATCTCAGCACTTTGCAAGGCCAAGGTGGAAGGATTGCTTGAGTCCAGGAGTTTGAGATCAGCCTGAGCAATATAGCAGGACTCTCTCTCTCTCTATATATATATATAGAGAGAGAGATAGATAGATAGATAGATATACATATAAATATACATATACAAATACAAAAAAAAGGTTAAGTTTTGTATGGAGAGCCATAAAGATGAGATGTAAAAATTAAAGGCTTGATGGACACATGTTTACATTTCCAGCAAGGGGGTTGATGGGAAAGAATGATAGACATAGCTCCATTACTGCTACCTAGTTTTAGGGAGTTGCTTCTGAACATCTAAAGATAACAGTTTTATAATAGCAGAAATGAGTTATTTTTCAGTGTCTAAAACATTACATAACATACATATATACATACTTACATAAACATGTTCGTAAAATTAATGAAGTAGGGTATAAAATTGGGCCTAGTGTTTAAAAAAGTAAATATATTTACATGAAGGAGAAAACAACCCACTGCCCACTCTTACAGCCTCTGCCAGTTTACCATAGCGTAGTTTCTTGAGAGAATAAGCTATATGTCTTCACCTTTTTTCACTGAGCTCATTATAATCTGGATTCTGCCTTCATCATTGTGCTAAAATTTATCTCCTAGTTGCCAAATCCAGTGGCTCCCCTCTTAGTCCCCAAATTGACCCCTCTGCAGTATTTTGATACTGTTGATTGTTCCCTTGTGGAAACATTCGTCCATTCTTAATATCCACCAATAAAGAGCTGGTTAAATAAAAATTATAGTGTACAGTTTTATAATAGAATATTCTGTTGTAGAACAAAAAAATGCAGTCAGTCTTTCCATAAGAACATGTACAAACTTCTAAGATATATTAAGTAAAAAAGTGAGGCATAAAATATTGTGTATAATCTGACCCCTTTAGTATACAGTGTAAAAAAATCTATGTCTGTGCTTGTTTATACTTACTTTTTTCTCCCCTGGTGGATATGGGAAACTGAATAGTAGAACACAATTTTAAAAAACTGTGTGGCTTCTGTGCCAGGACCTGTGATAATTGGGTATAAAATATTAAAAAAAAAAAAAAAAAGGCATGTCCATGTCCTCTGGGAAGGGACATGATAATCGAATGGGACTTCTATCGGATTCTTTTCTCCTGTTTTGATCTTATCACCCTGCCTTGGTCTCCTCCGATCTCTTCTTCGTTGGCCTACTTCTTTCTTCTCTTTTCATTCTGTGTTTTCTCTGAGTAATCTTTGACTCCCATTACTTAAGTCATGACCTGTGTTCCAGGGATTCCTAAATCTGTATTCATCTCCAGAGTTTCAAGCCCATATATCTGTCTGTATATCATATATGTTAGGGAATCTCACTTGGAGTAACATGGGTGTTCAAAATGATGATATTTAAATTTTCATGTATCCGCTTCCTAGCACTCTATCAGCCCTATCATGTGTTCCATCAATAATTCTCCTTGTAATTGCGAGTGGGACAAAATGAAATAATCAAACTAGTCACCCATGCCTAAACCTGGGAACTGTCCTAGCATTCTTTTATATACTACTGCTCTCTGACTGCCCCACTCCCCCCGAAACTAGTAAATTTCTAAGACCTGTCCTTCTGAATGTCTCTTACTATTTTCCCTGTGATCTCACTTTCTTCCTCCCATCCCTCAAATGCTTTTGTGTTTGTGTGGTGGGGGAAGAGAGTAAAATTGAAATTCATGGAAAATGTACTACCCTGTCTGTCTTTTTCTTCTTTTTTTTCTTCCTCCCTTCCTTGCCCTTCCTTCCTCCCTCCCTCCCTCCCTTCCTTCCTTCCTTCCTTCCTTCCTTCCTTCCTTCCTTCCTTCCTTCCCTCCCTCCCTCCCTCCCTCCTTCCTTCCTTCCTTCCTTCCTTCCTTCCTTCCTTCCTTCCTTCCTTTTTCTTTCTTTCGATGAACTCTCACTCTTGTCCCCCAGGCTACAGTGCAATGGTGCAATTTTGCCTTACTGCAACCTCCACCTCCCAGGTTCAAGCAATTCTCCTGGCTCAGCCTCCTGAGTAGCTGGGATTACAGGCACCTGTCACCATGCCCAGCTAATTTTTGTATTTTTAGTAGAGATGGGGTTTCACCATGTTGGTCAGGCTGGTCTCAGCTCCTGACCTCAGATGATGTGCCTGCCTCAGCCTCCCAAATTGCTGGGATTACAGGTGTGAGTCACCGTGCCCAGCCACTACCCTGTCTTTCTTGTTGCTTGGTATGACTCCACTACCCTGCTGCCTCTCTCCCCCTGCAGCGGGATAATTTAGGAATCAGAGAGACTGAGGGGTTGAGGAGGATATATATTATTATTTAGGTGCCCTGGCCCAGTCAGATTAACATCTAAAGGACTGAGCCCTGAACAAAGAGTCAGGTTACCTTTTAAGCATTTTGTGGGGTGGGGAAGATCTATGCAGGGGGAAGCATATTACAGAAGCAAGCAACAAAGATAGTTTTTCAATTGAGACATACATTACATTATTTCTTACTTTTCAAGGAAAAACATGTTTTACAACTTGAGTTTATCTGTCTAGTGACCTTGCAGCTGCACAGCTAGAGAAACAGGGTCTTCACAATGCCTGGGAAAGGAGGAGAGATAAGGCTCACTAGCCTCAGAAAAACAGGCAGTTAATTTTTAAAGTACTCCACCTCTTTTTCTTTCTTAGGGGGAATTCGGTTTTGCTTTTTTTTTTTTTTTTTTTTTTTTTTTTTTTTTACATTCAACTGAGTTTTTGCTTACACATTCTTTAATTCATTTTAATTCCTGTTTCACCCCAGCCCTCCTGTAGCCCCTTCTGTGCTAGAGGTCAGAGTGTCCAGGTCTGTGTCCAGATCGCCCTGCCTCATCTTCATTATGCACAAAACAGAGCACATTGGGTGCATAATAAATCCACACTGGGGCTTGGCTTCCTTTTAAGCATGAGGATTTTTGCTGGATCCTAATTTATGGTTCAACCTTCCTGTTTCCACCTTCTTCATTGTTCACTTTGGGAAGGCTTATTCTTTGCTTCGTTAACCCATTCTAATCCTGTGTCTTCTTTCTTTGTCCTGTGTGAACCTGCTTCTTTCTCTTTATCTCTCTTCTTGGTCAGAGATACCCAGAAAATTGTTCCTGACCAAGTGAAGTGAGTTGCCTTATTAGATCCCATTTGAGTCACCTTATACATTGAAAAACATTTTAAACAATGAAAACCACACTTGTGCACATAGTTTACCTTGCTTACTTCCTTAAAGTAAATGTGCTTACAATACAATTTGGACTTAAACATGGAAATTTAGTTATTCTTTGCAGTTTCCTAGTGAATTATTATTTTTTAGACAGACACTTAAGAGCCTACTAAATATCAAATGTTTTACAGTTTTCATTTAATCTTTATCATTCTGGGAAAGTTTTCATTTCTTTGTTTTACGGATCAGTAGACTCAAACTCAGGGAATTAGATGTGATATCCAAGGTCATCTAGATTTCCAGGCTCTGTCTGCTGGATCACATTTGCTTTTGTACTTTTAACTGACTATCACTGGAATATATAATTTTATAATCCATGTGTAACAACACTGCCTGTGTGTGGTTTTTTTTCTTTTTCTTTTTGGTAGCCTCATTAATGTATTAAGGTTCTCTTGTTTGAAGTTGTAAGTTTCTAGGAAAACAAGGTAGCAATGAGAAATTGGACAATGTCTGGAAGTTCCTAGGATCCTCTGCCTTTATTGTTGTCATTCTGCCAGGTATCAGTAGTAGTGATTATACCCCAAGCCATAGTAACTTTCTTAAACTAGAGCCTCCTGAAAATATTTTAAAGAGGTTTTTTTTTGTTGTTTTTTTTGTTTTTTGTTTTTTTTTTTAATCTGTAAGTGGTAGGTGAGTAATAACAAACTTTTTTATTTCCTACTGGGTTGATTACAGTAGTCATAACATTATTGATGTCTTCTAAGGCCTCTTTAACATAATGCTTATTTACTGAAATGTGTTTTGTAGCTTCATCAGCAATTGAAGTGCTGGATATGTGGACTCTGCAGATTAGATAACCTTCCTAAGCACCTGGATGTTGAGATGCCAGATCAACCACTACCCATGGGTCAGGTAAAGTAAAAATTCTGTAGTGTTCAAGAGCGAAAATAAATTGTCTAAAAAAAAGTCAAACTAGGATGATTTTTTAAAATTATTCAACTTATTTAGAAGTTTGTTTTTCTGTTCCTATTGAATTGTTTTGTTTGTTCTGTTTTAGATACTAAAAATAACCTTTTCATTCTTTGGAGCTGCTAGCATTTAGTATGACAGGTAAAAAATTGCCCTTTTCCCTAACACCAGCTTTTTGTTGTTAATATTCCTGGTGTCCATAAATGTTCTTGCTTCTTTCATTGTTTGTCTTTGTTCACTGAATTACCTTCACCTAGAAATGCCATCTCCTTAAGTCTGTCTATGCTTCTTAAGGACTCGCCCAAATGTTATCTCCTGCAAGCAACAGAAATCTCCACTAGCTCACCACTACCCCTAACTTCTTCCTGGATTTATCTATTTAGGTATCAGTCATTGACTTTTTAGTATAATACATGAGAATTTGGTTCTTATACCACTCACTTTCCCTTCCTCAAATATTATCTTTAGTCATATAAGTTATCACTAATTATGATTAGGACTTTATAAAGCCAAGTTTTCTAGAATATTTAGGATAGGATATTTGTTTTCTTGGTGCTGCTTTTTGTTTTGCATGTCTTCCTCATAATAGTAATTTTTAAATAAAAAAATTCTGTTGTAGCCTTTTCTGTGAGATCTCCTTCTCTTCCAAAGCCTTTGGCTCCTCTGTGCCCATTTTGGCAGATTGTTCTTTGGGTTGGCTGTGCAGATGTCACCTTGAGGTTTTTCTCATCTGCTCTCCTAGAGTAGATCCATAGTTTCCTGGATCCCATGTCATCTTTCTTGGCTTTCCCTTTGTCATTTTACCTGACTATGTCCTCAAGTAAAACCCAAAGGAAGCATGGGGTGGTATATTTTCTGATCTCTAGCTTCTGAAAAAATACAATCCAGTGTTTGGGTTTTGGAGCCAGTCTGAGACAGGTTTGAATCTTGGTTCTACTGCTTATTAGCTGTATGCCCTTGGGCTGATTCCCTAATTGCTCTATGCATCAATTTTCCATTTGCAAAATGGGGGAACCAGTGATAGTATTAGTACCTATGTTTCTAGGGAGCTATGATGATTAAATAAGTTGGTACATGTAAACCATTTAGAATAGTGCCTGGTGCATAGCACATCCCCATCACTATTCTCTTTTGTCATAGTCTACCCTCACACTTGATGGATAGTTTGGTTGATTATGTATTTCTAGGTTGAGGATAATTTTACCTTAGAATTTCAAAGTCTGTGCTGTTGTCTTCTAACCAGTTGTGGTGGTGGAACCTCATGTCATCCTGAGTTTCACTCATTTATGCATGACTTTCTGGAAGCTTTTAGGAGTTTGTCTTTTCCTTGGTGAGCTGAAATAGCACAACATTGTACTTAATGTGGGTCTTTTTTCATTCATTGTGCTGGGTACACTGAATGGACAGGCCTATGGATAGACTCTTTCAAAGTTGGAATCTTGAATCTTGTCATATTTTTGTTAACTTTCTCCTTTCCATTTTGTTTGTTCATTTTGAAGTGTCTGTTAATTGGATTTTAGTCCTTTTGTCTTGAGTCGTGTATCTCACGTTATTTCTAATTTTTTTTTAATTTTAAGTTCTGGAATATTTTTATCTTTTGACTTTTAGGAAATTTTATTTGGACAGTCATAACTTTGTTTTGTTTTGGTTATTTATTGTTGCTTAACCAATTTTCCCAAAACTTAATGGCATAAAACTACACATTTGTCTGTCACTACCGTATGGGTTAACTGGGGATAGCTGGACAGTTTTTCTGCTGGTCTCATTTGGCATCTCTCACTGTGCAGTTAGATGGTGTCAGGGACTGGTCATCTGGATGCTCAGCTGCAGTGGAGTGTCTGAGATGGCTTCTTCACCCACAGGTCTGCTGTCTTGGTGTTTCTTCATGTGGCCTTCCTCTCTGCATAGTATCTCATCTTCTCAGGCCTCTTCTTGTGGCTTCTGTTTCTCCAAGAGGATAGTCAGTACTTGTTTTGGCTTCCAGAAGCACAGAAGCGGAGCTGCCAGGTGTTCTTAAGACTTAGACCTGGAACAGGTCCAGTGTCATTTCTACCAAATTTTCTAGGTTAAAGTGAGTCTTGGGGCCAACCCAGATTCACTGTCGGATGGGCCTGTTCAAAGACATGGTGACAGGAGTTGTGGCTCATTGGGGACCAACTCCCAAGGTGAACCCTGAGTTCTAAGAACTTTTTCTTTTCTGATTATTCCTTATTCATATTCTATTTTTGTTTTATTCATATAATACATTCACAAGTTTGTTACATATGTATACTTGTGCCATGTTGCTGTGCTGCACCCATCAACTCGTCAGCACCCATCAACTATTCACAATAGCAAAGACTTGGAATCAACCCAAATGTCCATCAGTGACAGACTGGATTAAGAAAATGTGGCACATATACACCATGGAATACTATGCAGCCATAAAAAAGGATGAGTTTGTGTCCTTTGTAGGGACATGGATGCAGCTGGAAACCATCATTCTTAGCAAACTATCACAAGAACAGAAAACCAAATGCCGCATGTTCTCACTCATAGGTGGGAACTGAACAATGAGATCACTTGGACTCAGGAAGGGGAACATCATACACCGGGGCCTATCATGGGGAGGGGGGAGGGGGGAGGGATTGCATTGGGAGTTATACCTGATACAAACCTGCACGTTATGCACATGTACCCTAGAACTTAAAGTATAATAATAATAAAAAAAAAGAAAGAAAAAAAGAAAAAAAAATACATTCACAAGTGTCTTTATGAAGTGATTTTGATACTCTTTTGTTTTCTCTCTAGCATCTCTTTGTTCTTTAATACTTTTTTTTCTTAGTTTATTTTGGTCTTATTTTTCTTTTTAAAGCCTTTCCTTAAATATCTATTCTATGTTGCTTATCATTTGTAGTCTTTTTTTTTTTGAGACAGAGTGTCACTCTTGTTGCCCAGGATGGAGTGCAATGGTGTGATCTTGGCTCACTGCAAACTTTGCCTCATGGGTTCAAGCAATTCTCCTGCCTCAGCCTCCTGATTAGCTGGGATTACAGGCATGTGCCACTATGCCCAGCTAATTTTTGTATTTTTAGTGGAGAAGGGGTTTCTCCATGTTAGTCAGGCTGGTTTTGAATTCCTGATCTCAGGTGATCTGCCCACCTTGGCCTCCCAAAGTGCTGGGATTAAAGGCACAAGCCACCATGCCCAGCCTGTATTCCTTTTTGTAATTCCCTTTCTTGTTCATTCATATTTGGGAGAGGTACTAAAAGACTGAGAGGCTGGGTGTGGTGGCTCACACCTACAATCTCAGTGCTTTGGGAGACTGTTGTGGAGGATCACTTGAGCCCAGGAGCTCAAGACTAGTTTGGGCAACATAGTGAAACCCTATCTTTACAAAAAATAAATAAATAAAATAGCCAGGTGTGGTGACACCCACCTGTAGTCCCAGCTATTTGGGAGGCTGAGGCAGAAGGATCGCTTGAGCCTGAGATGTTAAGGCTGAAGTGAGCTGTGATCATCCCACTGCATTCCTGCATTCCAGCCTGGGTGAAAGAGCAAGGCCCTGCCTCAATAAATAAATAAATAAAATAAATACAAATAAAAAATAAAAATAAAAAATCGATTAGGAGTTCTTCATGGCCAATACTTGGCAACTGATGGCTTTTAGGGGAATATATGCTGATTCCTGATTGTTATCCTCTACCCCTCTATCTTATCTCCCAGTGCAATCATAAATGATGGCTGGAACTACTCCTTTCCTCTGGAGGTGAAATCTACATTCTCTTGTCTGAGGTAGATAAGTTTGCTTGGGTTCTGCTTAAGGAGATGGGGGAGAGTAGTGTGTTTCAGGGCCTGGAAAATGTGTTCTCTATATAGGCTTTTTGTTAATCTCTGTTTTCAGTCTTGCCTATCAGTCCCACTCTCGGGGATACCTGGTGTCTGAGTCTAGAACTTTTCCAGGTTGCTGTGGGACAAATTAGCCTACTTGTAATTGGTATCCCTGTGACCTCCACTTTTGTTTGCTTTGCTCTATTAATTAACCATTTTCTGTTTACTGTCGTTGTCTAATGGAGGTGAATTATCTTCTGTTGGTAACCCCATCCCTTTTTTTTGTAATTGTGTGTTTATATAATGTTTCTTCTTCAATGTATTTCTAGTGGAGCCTCAGGGCAAAGAGCAGATGGTAGAAATATGTGTTCAGTGTTCAGTTTTTTTCTATAAGACATATGCAACTTGTGTTTTCCACTGAATATCACATGAACTTAATGCATATAGAGCTACCTTGTTTTTCATGATTGTGCCTACAATTCCATGGAGAAATATAATTTGTGAATTACCTGATGAAATTTTCCTAATTTTGAATCATCCTTGCATTCCTATAATAAACACTGTTAGAACGGCTATGGTAATATTCTATTTTTTACTTCTGTATTAAATAAGATTAAAGTTTTGTTTGTTTCCTTTAAGGCTCTTATTTCATTCCAGTATCAAGGGTATGCAGGGCTAACTTGGGAAGCTTTACATCTTTTTTTCTAACACCTAGGATGTAAATCTAGTTTACACAGTAATTTTCAACTGCAGGAATATTTTGCCTCCCATGGGATGTTTGGAAATATCTGGAGACATTTTTGTGGTCACAACTGGCCATGGTCGGGAGGTCTTATTGGCATTCCGTGGGTAGAGGGGATGTTACTAAATGTCCCACAACACACCAGGAGAACCCTCCACAAAGAATTGTCTGGCCCAATATATCAATATTGCTGAGGCTGACAAACCCTGGTTTAAATAAATGTCCAATTTGGAGGATGAGTCTGTCTTTTTCCTTCTTGTGTATTGGTCTCCAGATTTTCCATTTCTTCAGTTAGTTTTCATAACTGTAGATTCTTAAAAGAAATGAGCACTTCTTCCACACTTCAAAGGTGTTGTAAAGATGTGTAAAGTTTTCACTTTTTACATCATATTAACATGTGGCTATATGCCCTTTTGCCTTCAAAGTTTTCTTTATCTTGATCACTTATCAGAGGCGTGATTGTTTTATTATCTTAGTCTTTTGAAAGAATCCTCCTTTAGTTTTATATTTTAAATTTAGTGGGTTTCTTTTCACATTTTCCTTATGTCTTAATTATTTCCCCTTTTTCTTTATTTTACTTTTTCTAGTTTAGTGGATCAATGTAATTTAAATTGCTTTTTAAACAAACATGTAAGAGTATACATTTTCTTTGGGTGCTGTTTGACTTTATTACACAAGTTTTAAAATCTATTTTCTAAACAGTTTGTATTTTCTAAGTCATTTTATTGCATCCTATGTTCTCATTGCTCTTACTATTAAAACTTTTTATTAGCTGGGCACGGTGACTCATGCCTGTAATCCCAGCACTTTGGGAGGCCAAGGCAGGCAGATCACCTGAGGTCAGGAGTTCAAGACCAGCCTGACCAACAGGGAGAGAGCCCATCTCTGCTAAAGATATAAAAATTAGCTGGGTGTGGTGGCACATGCCTACAAATCCAGCTACTCAGGAGGCTGGGGCAGGAGAACCGCTTGAATCCGGGAGACAGCTTGCAGTGAGCTGAGATCGTGCCACTGCACTCAAGCCTGGGCAATAAGAGCGAAACTCTGCCCCCACCAAAAAAAAACCCTTTTTATTGTGAGATATGACATGTATTGAAACTATGTAAAACATAAGCTTATTGTAACATGTAGTTAGAGAACCAACACCTAGCCAGCACTGAGGTGAAGAAGAAAAGGCACATTGCTTGCACTACAGAAAACTTATGTTTCTCTAGTGTTATCGCTAACGTATGCATCCTTGAACAATACAGTGTAGTGTTGCCTATTGTTTAAACTTTTGAAAATCATGCTATATGTATTTTTTCATACCTTTGTTGTGCTCAATATTGTGTGTGAAATTTGTTCCTATTGTGCGTAGCTATCGTTCTTTTGCTTTGCTGTATTTACTCCATTGTTTGAATACACCATACCATTTATCCCCTTGGCTAGATACAGACACGTGGATTGTTTCCAGTGTTATTAGGAACAGCGAATGCTGCTGTGATCATTCTTGTCTATATTTAATGGTACCCCTGTGCCAGCATTTTTCTGGGGCACATACTTAGGAGTTGGATGACTGAGGCATGAGGATCAATTTCTTCTTTTACCCAAGAGTTATCTAGAAAAAAAAAATTAAAAAGCATTTTCAGGTGGCTTTTGAGTTATTTTTAGTGCATCAGTATGGTCAGAGAATATGGCCCGTGACCTTTCAGCTAGATTATTAGCAATCATTTACACTTCACTATTGGTGTTACTGTTGTCTTTGCTTATTGCTACTTCTTGTATTATGTCTCCTGCTCCCTGCCCCTCAAGTATATCCCTGAATAATATCCTGAGTTTTTTTCCCCCTAGAAAGGGTTTGTGGGGATGTGTATGGAGTGTGTTCCATGAACTTACTGTCTGCTATCATTTGTTCAACAAATATCTGACTCTGTATAAAGTACTCCATCCATATCAGTGTGGAGAATCTGGAGGCAAACATACACAGATAGGCTTCCTGTCTTGAGGGAGTTAGATATAGAATTCTGAGGTCATGATTGACTTTCTTTCCAGGTCTTTACACTTTTATGTTCTGATATTTATTGTTATAGATGAAAACTCTGATGCCTATCTGATTCTTAGTTCTTTCTGATAGTTAGTATGATTTTCTGTGTAACTGTAAAGTGTGGGGGTTTTCCTTTTTTTTTTTTTGAGATGGAGTCTCATTCTGTCACCCAGGCTGGAGTGCAGTGGTGCGATCTTGGCTCACAGCAACCTCTACCTCTCACGTTCAAGTGATACTCCTGCCTTAGCCTCCTGAGTAGCTGGGGCTACAGGCATGTGCCACCATGCCTGGCTAATTTTTTGTACTTTTAGTAGAGACAGGGTTTTACCACATTAACCAGGATGGTCTCGATCTCCTGACCTCATGATCCACCCACCTCAACCTCTCAAAGTGCTGGGATTACAGACATGAGTCACCTTAAATGCTTTGCTGAGTCAAGTCCATTGTACTCTGGCCCTTCTACAAGTGGTTTTTTTTTTTTTTCATTTTTTGATTTGGGGGTCTTATTTTTACCTCCTAGAATTGTCTTTTACATAGTAATCTGTTTTGTATTTTGTGGATACAGTATCTTCTCAATTACTGCTAAAGATTCCAATTAGATTTTAAAATTCTGTTTATTTCCTTCATTAGCAGTGCTTTGGGTCATTTGTGCTTCTTTGACTTGGCACTTTCCTTGCAGGTTGATAATTTTCTTCAACTCTCTGATGATACATGGTTATCTGTTCATTTATACATGAGGTATACCTTTGATCAGTATGAGTAGTTATGAGTGTCTTCAGAATTGTCACTCTTTTCTGCTGTTACCTCCCCCTCCTGGTTTGCAGACCTGTGCTCTTCCTGTGGCATGAGGATGGGGAGGTGCTGGCCGGTGAGCTTTCCAGATTTTGAGCAAAAATGAAGAGGCAGAGTCTGTTATAAGATTTTGCTGCTGCATTGAGTTATATTTAAAAACATTCTGTCTTTTCTCTCTGGTTTTGACAGTCATAGTAAGAGACCTTCAAGATAGGCTTCCTATTAGCAGAGTGATCCTTACCAACTATAGTTGGGACAAGTATGATGAAGAATGTTTGATTCTTCAAACACAAGTGGTCCCTCCATTATTTGGATTGGGTTTGTGGCTTTCTCGAGCCCAGCAGTCTGATTCCATCTGCCTTGTATCTTCCAGCATGTCCTTACAGTTTTGGTTCACTAAGGGTATTCTTTTTGTATTTGTTGTTTTGCTGCTGCTGCAGCGAACTTACTCTCTTTTATAAAATTCTGTCATTTCAGTGGGGTTTTAGAAAGAGGACCAGGTCACATCTCGAAATGAAATAAATCTTAGGATTTCACAGCCCTAACTCACTTTTTGTTTTGATTAAATTACTTCCCCTTTTTGAGGGGGTGGGGGCTCAGCTTTCTCATGTGTAGAATGAAGGCTAGTAACTGGGCTAGTGGTGGCAGACCCAGATGCATGTGAGAATCACCTCAGTGAGTTTTGCAAAACAGATTCTTTGGGTAGGCTTTGAAATTAGCATTTCAAAAATGCTCTTTCAACCATTGATGCAACCAAACTCTTTGGGATTTTGAGGCTAGGTATATATTCTTTAGATACCCAGAATAATTGAATTTGTAATATAATAATTTAGGGAAGTGAAAAAGGGGTGGATTACATTTTGGAAGCTGCTGCTTAGATACTGCTGACAGTTTTGTTGGTCTTGATTTCTGGATCCTAGTTTCTTGATCTTTTACATATTCTGGGTTCTAACCTGAACTGGCCTTTATGGTTGAAGATGCATTTATATACTGTGTCCTGACCAGGAAGCTTGTCTTTTGAACTTTGGCCAAACTGGCTATGAAGGCCCTTCCTAAAAATTCATTACATTCATTTCTGAACTTGATAATTGTAATTTGTGTTAATTGGTAAATTGTGTCTTGTAGAGAGATATTTGATAGTAAATTACATGTTTTTTAAAAGAAAATTTCCTTTATAGTGAGGTGGTAATCATTTCATAATTCTTAGTTTTGGGAAGTGTCTATTATAAGTAACACGTCTGACCTCTTAAAATGTAAGGAAATTGAATTTATGTAATGATTCAGGCTTTTCAAAGTTAAAAAGGTAGCTGTTTTGAGGAATTGATAGTTTGGGACATTTGTTTTAAACAAAATAAGCCTTTGATTTTATGCATATAGCCATACAAGTAAAATGTTTTCTTATTTTAAATTAGATTATGTTTTAAAATTTTTTTCAGTTTTGCTTTATGTTTGACTGATTGCTTTCCTTTATTCCTAAGACATCCATTAAGTTGAATTGTTCAAAATTGTTTCATTTTTAAAAGCTGAGAACTGTTGTTTGTCAAATCAAAGTTGGATTTTAAGATGCACATTTTAATTTTAATAAGCTCTCTGGTAGTGGAACTGCAGTGACAGATGGTTGGGAGTTTGTTCCTAAAGCTATTACACCAGTCTTCTAATGTGCATACTTGTTCTGTGTAACCCTGGCAGATTTTTTCTCTATTTCAGAATGGGACAACAGAAGTGACTTCAAAAGAAGAGGAAGAAGAAGAGATGGCTGAAGTAGGAATTTTATGTAAGAATAACATTTTGGCCAGGTGAGGTGGCTCATGCCCATAACCCCAGCATTATGGGAGGCCAAGGCGGTTGGATCACCTGAGGTCAGGAGTTTGAGACCAGCCTGGCCAACATGGCAAAACTCTGCCTCTACTAAAAGTACAAAAAATAGCTGGGCGTGGTGGTAGGCACCTGTAATTTCAGCTACTCAGGAGGCTGAGGCAGGAGAATTACTTGAACCCAGGAGGTGGAGGTTACAGTTAGCCAAGATCATGCCACTGCACTCCTGTATGGGTGACAAGCATGAGACTCTGTCTCAAAAAAAAAAAAAAAATCATAAATATCTTCAGTTTTGAACATTTGAGTCATTCTCTAATCTTCTTTATAAATAAATATTAATGTAGAATAATTGAAAGCACATCGTATTTGGAATGGAATGTAACTTATAAATTTTAGCTTTACCTCTAACTCATGATATGCCTTTGAGCAAATTGTTTTATCTGAATTCTTGGATTTGATTTTCTGGAAAACAAAAGCTCTTAACTTTTAGCACTAAAATTATATTTAATACTAATCAGTACTTAACCTGTATTTGGTTATTTTTTGGAAAAGAAACTACTGAGTTTAAAAAATTTTATGTTTGCATAAAAGGAGAATTTGAGAATATTTAAGGGACCACTTGCTAGAAGTAGTGAAACTGTCTCTTGTTGAAAAATCATTCAAAGAAATTTGTCTTAGTCTGTTTTATAGTGTTGTAACAGAATAACAGAGAGTGAGTAATTTATAAAGAACAGTCATTTATTTTCTGACAGTTCTGGAGTCTGGGAAATCCAAGATGAAAATATCAACATTTGGTGTCTCAGGGCCTTTTCATTGCATCCTCACATGGTAGCAGGAGGAAGGGCAGGAGAGCAATCTAGTCCAACGTGTGAAGCCTCATTCATAAGGGCCTTAATCCCATGAAGGAGGAAGGAGCCCTCTTGGCCTAATCACTCTTAAAAGACCTACCTCTTAATATCATCACATTGGCAACACTTGAATTTTGGAGGGAATACGTTCATACAGTAGCAAATTTAGTAGAGCAAATTCCAAAGACATTGAGCCTAGGCCAGTTGTCAGTCATGGGTATAATTTTAGATGTTTTTAGGCTCTGAAGCTTTTCATTTAAACTTAAACTTTGGAACAAAGATCTTCTATGTCTCTGCATTGACCAAATAGAATGTATGTGAATTCCATGGTCTTGATTGTTTTAAAAGATTTTTTTCTGTTTGGGGTCTTATAATTAATTTAGGCTTTCATTTTCTTGGTTTGGAAATTTTTAATGTAAAATATACATTGGAGGGATTCAGAACTAGAAAAGTAGTGTTGTAGCCTTGTTTTTGTTCGTTTTTTGAGACAGGGTTTACTGTCACCCAGGCTGGAGTGCAGTAGCATGGTCACGGTTCACTGTAACCTTGAACTCCTGGGTTCAAGCAATCCTCCTGAGTAACTGAGACTACAGGCCTGTGCCCCATGTCCAGCTAATTTTTTTAATTTTTATTTTTTGTAGCATTTGAGTCTCGCTCTGTTGCCCAGGCTGGTCTTGAACTCCTGGCCTCAGGTGATCCACCACCTCAACTTCCCAAAGTGCTGGGATTACAGGTGTGTGCCACTGTGCCTGGCTGTAGGCTTGTTTTATGAGTCTGGGAGTAAAATACTTCTTAAAATTGTCCAATTAGAATGAGAGTCTGTTTCAATGTTTTTATGCAGTTTAGCTTAGGTGGAATAAGCTGCATGTAAACATTAAACCTTTTCCATGAGTCAGGCAGCCATTGTACTAAAGTTCATGAACCCTTTCATTTTCCCTTCACAAGATGAAAAACAAGGGACCGCAACTTTGAGGGAAATCTAGAAAGGCAGGAGACTGGACTTTGGAGGTGTCAGATTAGGACAGGTGAAAAGCAGATATTCTAGGCTCCTAAAATAACATGGGAACAGGCCCAGAATGACTTTGGACATGGTGTGTTTTGGTGCATTGGATGTTTTTGTTTTGAGAAGGAAGTTTGATGTGTTGAAGTCATGGAATGCAAGATTTTCCAGAAAAGGCAGATGGATAGAATCTTGAATTTGAGATAGGCATGTTTCTATTTGGTGTGTTTGTTGATAAGAAGGCCTTAAGCGGGGAATCGTGTGCTGAGAATATTGTTTTAGAAAGATACGTTGTTGGGATGTGCTGATTAATACTGAGGTAGAGAAGTTTTGTGGATGGGAACATGACCGAAGTTGAAGGTACGGGAGGAAATATAGGCCAAAGGCATTTGTGAGCATTGTGGGGAAAAACAAGTGTAGGATGGAAGATCAGGGCTGAAAGGTGTATACAGGGAGAAGGGAGCTCCATGAAGTACAGAGTCATGGGCAGAGTTTGAGTGAGGGTAGTCAGTAATCTGATCTAGAAATTGGTTAGTTAGCCGGCTTGGAAAAAAAATCGAGATAAATATAAACTACTCCTTTAGAGATTTTGGCAGTTGAAGTGGAAAAATAAGGTAATTGAAAAAAGTTAGGATTTAAACAATTCTGCATATATTTGTATATGTGTAAGAACAGATAGTATGGGAAGGGAGGGAGCAGAATAATGTGAATTAAGATGTTGTTCTGTGAGGTGTTATTCAAATTCCTTTAAAATTATTATTAGTTTTTGAGATAGGGTTGCTGTCACCGAGGCTGGAGTGCAGTTGGCATGATCATAGCTTACTGCAGCCTCAAACTCCTGGGCCCAGATGATCCTTCTTTTTCAGCCTCCTGAGCACCTGAGATCAAATTCTTTTTCTAATTTATTTTTAAGTTATTAACATCAATAGATGCTTACTACATAAAACCATAAACTTGGAAATTAGGGGAAAGCACCAAATGTCTCCAGAGATAACAACTAAAATTAATTGAAATTAACCTTTCAATATAAGTTCTTCTGGTCTTTTTCTGTGCTTATTTCAGCATAATTGAAATTTTTTCTATTCCTATGTGTATTCCATTTTTCATTTCAAAGTTTTTCAAAACAGGAGAAATTATGCTGTGTTGGTATTTCAGTGGCCTCTGAATAGTTAAAGGAATTGAGTTAAGTGTTTTACTATTATTGCACATGCAGATTTTGTTTGTTTTTGTGGTTGCAAGGTTGAAATAGTTATCCTTATGCCTAAATTTGTGTTTACATCTTAGACTGGTTTCTTGGAATACAACTCTAGAGGTCGAGTTTCTGGAACAAACTATGAACAGTTAAGGTTCTTGACATCTGCTGCTAAACTGTTTCAAAGGTTCCTCTTAAAAGGAGATTTTTTTTTTTTTTTTTTTTTTGAGACGGAGTCTTGCTCTGTCGCCCAGGCTGGAGTGCCGTGGCCGGATCTCAGCTCACTGCAAGCTCTGCCTCCCAGGTTCACGCCATTCTCCGGCCTCAGCCTCCCGAGTAGCTGGGACTACAGGCGCCCGCCACTTCGCCCGGCTAGGTTTTTGTATTTTTTAGTGGAGACGGGGTTTCACCGTGTTAGCCAGGATGGTCTCGATCTCCTGACCTCGTGATCCACCCGTCTCGGCCTCCCAAAGTGCTGGGATTACAGGCTTGAGCCACCGCGCCCGGCCTAAAAGGAGATTTAAAAGATGGCTTGGCCAGACGTGGTGTCTCACGTTGGTAATCCCAGCACTTTGGGAGGCTGAGGTGGGCAGATCACTTGACATCAGAAGTTTGAGACCAGCCTGGCCAACATGGTGAAGCCCTGTCTCTACTAAAAATACAAAGAAATTAGCTGGGCTTGGTGGTGTACATCTGTAATCCCAGCTACTCAGGAGACTGAGACATGAGAATCACCTGAACCTGGGAGGCAGAGGTTGCAGTGAGCAGAGATTACCCCACTATACTCCCACCTGGGTGACAGAGTGAGCCTCTATCTTAAAAAAAAAAAATAAAATAAATAAAGAAGTCAATAAATAAATGATGGCTTATTTCATAATAGTTGTGACTTTGTAAAGATTTAAATCTGCTTTACCCAGAGTCTAGCTATTAAATAAAATACAGGATATAAAAGGTGAGAGCCTCTTGAATGGAATGTGGGGCTTTTTCTCTCTCCCCATAGGATAGATATATTCTGTTTATTGTCCACCATTGAGTCAAGAATAATTTAACTTTTGCGTAAGAAACTGCTGAAGAAAAATAGGTTGAATAAGCTAACATTTTTCATTTTTTTGCAGGATATAGAAGAACTTAGATCACTATGAGATCTATTAGTGGGAAAAAGTTGGAGGATGAAGGAATTGAAAAAGAAAATTGGGCAATATTAGAGAAAATTAGGAAGACTGAAAGGCAAGACCATTTAAATGTGTAAGTGTGTATAAATATCTGGAGCCTGGACTTTTTGGTCAAGTAATTATAGTTAACACCAGGCAATTCATGAACATGCTGATCTCAGCTGCTCTCTTTCTCCATTCCTGCTTTAGTGGTGGATTCAGTTATTTGTTTACTGGTTTTGAGACAGGATCTTGCTCTGTCGTCTGGGCTAGAATGCGGTGGCACAATCATAGTTCACTGTAGGCTTGGTCTCCCAGGCTCCAGTGGTCCTCCTGCCTCCAGTGGTCCTCCTGCCTCAGCCTCCCAAGTGCCTCGGACTATAGGCATGTGGCACCGCACCAGGCTAAACTTTTTGATTTTTAGTAGAGATGAGGTCTCACTATGTTGACCATGCTGGTCTTGAACACCTGAGTTCAACCACTCCTGCTACCTCGGCCTGCCCAAGTGCTGGGATTACAGACATGAGCCACCATGCCCAGCCACACTCATATGCTTTGCTGCCCAAGGTTATCTTTCTCGTCTATGAATAGCCACTTTTTATCCTGTTCATCTGCTCTTCACATCCTGAACCACCTGCTGATCCCTGTATATGCCCCTTTCCAGCTGTCTATGCTGTTTTCTCTGCTGAGAAAACCTTCTGTGGCATCTGTACATTCAAATACATTCTCTCCTACAAAACACAACTCAAATTATTTCTCCTTCATGAAGCTGACTTTGGTCCATCCTGCTCTGACCGAACCAAAAGTAATGTTTCTCTGTTGACTTAACATCTCTTTTATGTGAAGCAGCAGGATGGGAAAGGAACACTGAGTTTGGAGACAGACACACATATGGTTTCACTTTGCTCAACTCTAAAATATGATAGACAATACGTATCTTTTGGATGATTGCTATGAAAAATAAATTAAAATGATGCATGTATATACATAAAATGCTTAGACAGAGTAGGGAAGCATCAAATGATTGTCTGAACACTTACTGCTTCCTGCCTTGTACTAGAGCTATTTACCAACTCCACAATATCCAAGGACCAGTTACTTTGTCTTGGGCACAGGTTCTCCAAAACAGGGAATGAATTGTTAGCCAAATAGATGCCAAATGTTGAAATCAGATAGATAACTCTCCCTCCTTCAATCTTATTTATATATTAATTTAATTGGTAATTTTTCATACAGCAAAGAAATTTAGCCAATCCCCCATATCTTGATTATTTAAAAAACTAAGATTGTAGCATTTGAATTAATGTTACTGTGCTTTCTGTGTCTTGTGATCAATTCTAGTTTGAGTTATCTTCAAAACAAGTATAAATTATTGAACACTTTTGTATGACCGATACTATGCTAAATACTTTATACTTTATAGATCTTTTCATTTATTCATCATAGCCACTGTGTGAAATAGGTGCTCTTCATATTTTAGAGATAGGAAAAAGTTCTCATGTTTTATAGATGTGAAATGAGTTCATGATTACATAGCTAGGAGTAATATTTTTATAAATTTGATTTTTTTTCTCCTTCAAAGTCTAGTGTAGTCTTTAAAACCTTTAGTTTCACATGACCAAAAAGTAGTTCCATTTCTGTTGTCTTAAGATAAGATATTGATGTGTTTTCATCTTTAAAGAAGTCCCTGCACTGAAAAACTGAAACCAGTTGCATGTAGGCACACATGGTTCTCAGTGTCTTAATATGTGAACTAGACCATCTGTGTAATATTCTTGCTTGTAGTCTTATGAATGAAGCCTATTTTGGTTAATAATGTGTCACCTTGAGTGTCTTCTAGTATTTTCAAAAATTTCTGGGGTTTGGAATAGACTCATACTGAATTCTATGCTATCGTGGAGTCCATGGTGGTCTGAATATGTTGGCTAGACTTTTTTAGGTGATAAATAAAGGAAATGAACCAGACTTGTGTCTGGTTTTTTATTCTCTTGAAACTTCATAATGCTTCATTTAATTGGACTTTTTTTTTTAACTTCTAAAATTGTTGAGTGATGATCCATTTTTATTGTAATCTTTTTCTTTTTTCTTTTTCTTTTGAGATGGAGTCTCACTCTGTGACCCAGACCAGAGTGCAGTGGCACCATCTCAGCTCACTATGACCACCACCTCCCATTTTCAAGTGATTATCTTGCCTCAGCTTCCTGAGTAGCTGGGACTACAGGCACGTGCAATTATGCCTGGCCAACTTTTGTATTTTTTTAGTAGAGATGAGGTTTCATCCTGACAGCCAAGCTGGTTTCAAACTCTTGGCCTCACGTGATCCACCCTCCTCAGCCTCCCAAAGTGCTGTGATTACAGGTGTGAGCCCCCTGCCTGGCTACTGTAATCTTTTAGAGCAGGTTGAAATACCTTAAATCTTCAAATTAGTTGGTTCAGTCGACCCTGATAAACAGTGGCTTTTGTGTTTCAGGCTGCAGTGTCTGGGTCAGTGCAAGCTTCAGATCGACTTATGGAAGAGCTCAGGGACATATACAGATCACAGAGTTATAAGACAGGTAAGGATCTCTAAATCCCTGCTCTTCTGATTGTTCTTTTGTTCTTTTCTGTTGTCAGATTATAAATGTCATTTCTTAAAACTGGACAGAAATGGAAATGTTTACTAATTTTATTTTCTGAAACTCAAACACAATCAAGTTCCAAAAGATGTAGGGGGTAAGATAGGATGAGTTTGCTTGTTTTTGGATTTAAAGAAATTGTTTTTATAGGTCCATTGGAATATTTTGTCATCTTCCTGATAGAGTGAACATTTACATGATTTTTATCTTCTGGCAAAAAGCTTGAGTAATATTGCTTGATAAGTAAATAAGTTTAATACATTTCATTATACAGGGAATGATTGCCAAGTTGATTTTTATTTTTTCCCCCAGTTTTGAAAGCAACATAATCAACTCTTATTGTGGAGGTAGTTATGTTATTACTTTAAAAATATATAGGTGGAGTACACCTGTAGTCCCAGCTACCGGGGTGGTGGGAGGCTGAGGCAGGAAGATCTTTTGAGCTTGGAGAAGTCAAGGCTGCAATGAGCTGTGATTGCACCATTATATTCCAGCCTGGGTGACAGAGTGAGACACCCTGTCTCATAAAACAAAAAAAAAGAGGGAGTGGGGGGTGGGATACATATTGGATACGTATATATAGGACAGTTGTAGAAAAATACTGATTTTTTAGTGATTTAACTTTTGACAGTTCCGTCCATGGCAAATTTTTCTACTTGAACACCTTGGCTAATAATACAAGTTTAAGAAAGCATATTAAACTTTTTTTTGAATTCTTGAGAAAATTATATACATGTGACTATTTTCCTTTAGAATGACTACAAACTCTGAACCCTCTTATTAGATTAGATTTAGGCTATTATGATCTCTTTGGGACATTTATTCTAAAGGAGCTGGAAGCTATAGTGGCCTCTATTTTTCCCAGGGATATAGAGAAGCTTAAGATCTCCTCTTTCTGGAACTTACCCTGGGTGCTCAATTTTAACTTTCTGATTGGTTCATTTTTGAGTTAGTAAAAATAATAATAATAATATTTTTGTTTGAATTGCAAACAAATTGTCTTTGCACAGTGATCTTCAGATCTTAAAAGAAAAACAAGGGATAGGAAACATTTTGCTTATCTTTTAAGGTTAGAAAATTGTTATGAGACTCTATATCCTTCAAATGGGTGTATATTTGTGCAAGTGTTTGGAAAACAGTTTGGTAAAGTGGAAGATACTCATACCCTATGGTTCAGGAATCTTGTGGATATATACTCCACAAGAATGAGTACGTAGGTGCCGGGAGACACAGGAATGTTCAGAGCAGCATTGTTTGTAATAGCCCCAAACAGAAAATAACCCAAATGTTCATTCCAGTAAAATGGAGAATTGTGGTATTCATAAAATGGCTTACAGCTATGTGGGACAAGATGGGAGAATCTTGAACACTATGTTAAGCAAAAGAGACCAGACCCCCAAAACCTAATTTGTACAATTCCCTCTATATAGAGTTCAAAAATAGGCAAAACTCATGTTGGTTAGGGCATACATTCTTAATGGAGGCAATATTGCCTGCAGTGGAGTAAAAACTGGTTCCTTAGAGTGAAAGAAAATCTTACCTGTTATCATGGTCTGCTGCCCTCCAAAGGGCCATAGAACATAAATGAAAAGAAAACTGAGAAACACTTATTTATGGATTCATACTTGGGCAGTAAAACTATCAAGAAAAAAGAGGTGATTACACACAGGGTAGGTTAAGGAGTCCATCTAGGTGGGAGGTAGGGAGGTGTGAACTGAAAGATACATCTATGGGCTTCTTGGATCCTGGCTCTAATATCTTTCTGGAGCAGGCTGGTGGTTACATGGGCACATAATTTAGAGTAACTTGTTAAGGTCTACCTTAAGGTATATTTTGTGTACTTTTCTGAATGTGTTATATTTAATAAAGTATTTTTAAGATACCTAAAATAAAGGTTACAAAAGAATAACAATGGAATCTAGAAAAAATGTTAATGATCTAATATGGAATCTAGATAAGATGTAATGGTTTAAAATCTATGGCTGTATGAGGTATTTTGATGAAAAAAACAAAGACATAAAAGAATACTTTGTTGTACTTACTCTAAGGATGGTAGTAGTTTTCTAAAAGCTTCTTACTTAGCTTTTCTGTGTGTATATTTTTGCTTGGGGATATATCTTATGATTGAACTTTCTAGAAATGATCCTAATGTCAGTATTTTCTCTGACTTTTGTTATCGTAGAAACTGTTGTGGTTGTCAACTGGATTGTCTTCCTAAAGTATAAATCTAGTATATATTGACTGAAGTTGCTAATGGTTACTTCTTTACGGATTCATATGGGTGAACAAATGAAGCATGCAGGCCTACAACAAAAACCAAAACACCACAAAAAACAGGAAGATACCATTTTTTTTAAAAAACCATTAAATCATATGAACATGTGCCCAATGCCAAACTTAAGAAATAGAACCTTTGGTTGGGCATGGTGGCTCATCCCTGTAATCCCAGCATTTTGTGACACTGAGGCAGGTGGATCACCTGAGGATAAGAGTTTGAGACCAGTCTGGCCAACATGGTGAAACCCTGTCTCTACTAAAAATACAAAAATTAGCTGGGCGTGGTGGCAGGTGCCTGTAGTCCCAGCTACTTGGGAGGCTGAGGTGGGAGAATCACTTGAACCCAGGAGGCAGAGGTTACAGTCAGCCAAGATCATGCCATTGCACTCCAGCCTGGGTGACAAGAGTGAAACTCCATCTCAAAAACAAAGTAAAACAGAAATAGAACCTTATCAGTACCTGTAGCACTCTGTGTGCCCCTCCCTTGTCATGTCCTCTTTGGGAGGTATCTTGAAGGGAATATGAAATCTTGGTCAGGAAACTGGAGGATTCATGACTGCAGGTGGTGTTTTCATTATTTTTTCCTGCTCTAGTTAGAACTTTAGGGAGGGGATGATCTGGGGGGTAAATGACTGAAATGCTATTGGATTTGTGTTTGTGGCCCATGGCTGATACCAGAAAGAAGGGCCTTTTCTAGGGTTGGAGTATTTTTTAAAAGGCCTGGGAAGAATGTGATTGCCTTCAGCTAACTGACCTTCTGAAGAGGACCTTAAACTGAATTGCCAAGTTATTAGTAACAGGATTCACAGACTTTGGAGAATAGCAGGTATGACTCAGAAAGATTTACAGGAAAGAGCCAGAACAATATATATTTATGGCCTCTGATGTCCACAGTGACAACTTGAGAGTCATGAATAATAAGCAAAATGGAACTTGAGATAAAGCATAACACAAAGATGGGAGTGAGGGCAGGAGGGAATGCAACCTGGTCAGCAACTTGACAAATCCAACTTGCTGTACTTTTAAGGAAGTCATTTTCTGATGTTACAGGCAACATCAGAATTACTGAATTGAATTCTGAGGTGGCACTTTAAGAAGGATCTACTTAGACAAGGATAGGTTCATTTAGAGAATAATAGCCAGGATTGGGAAGAGATTCTTTTCCATGTCCTAGGATAGCTGATGAAATTGTGGATTTGGAGAGGAAAGCATGGGGGTTCAGGTTCATGATAGCTTGTCTTTAGCTATTTGAAAAAGTATGTATATGGAAGCATTAGTTTTTATTTTTATTTGTTTTTGGTAAAGACAGGGCATAAAACTAGAACTAATAAGTCAAATTACAAAGGGGTGATTTTCAACTCAATATAAGGAAGTGACTTGTAACTATTTAGACCCTTCTGGTGATGTAGTCTTTGAAAAATAGAATGTTGTTCATCCTTAAGAATAACTTAGAAGGCTGAGATGTTAAATGGGAAATCAGATAACTTCATGAGATCCTTGTAGAGCCTGAGAGTCTGGTGCAGAGTTAACATATACTAAGGTAACTCAAACTTCATTTTACCAGTCACCCTCAACCTTTATTTTCCCCTCCCTGAAGAACGCTTTTTATTTCTGTAAAATCTTGATTCCTGAGTTCCAGGGTACAGAGTTTGTGGAATAGAGTCCCCAAGGTTTGATGTAGAGGATCCTCTTTCTCCTGTCTGAAAATATCCTTTAGTATTTCCTTTAGTGTGAGTCTGTAGATGGAGAAAATCCTTACTTTTTATTTCATTATTGAAGAATATATTCATTGAGTTTAAATTTCTAGATTGGCAGTTTCCTTCTTTCAGCACCTTGAAGATATCATTCTTTTATGCTAGCTTCCATTGTTTGTCTTGAACTGTTTATGGTGGTTAAATCTTGTGAAGTCTTTGATCAGTTTTGGCAAATTCTCCACAACCACATCTTCAGCTCTTGCTTCTGTCTCATTCTTTTTTTTTCTTCCAGGGCTCTAGGTATGTGATACACTTTTCAATATATTGTCTTTTATTTTTTTCAATTTTCTACCTTTTTGTCTTTCTGCCTTTTTTGAATTTACTGAATCTGTCTTCTGCTAAGTTACTGCTGTGGTTAAACTTATCCATTAAGTTATTACTTTCAGTTTCGGTAGTTCTAAATTGCAGAATTTCATATGGTTGATTTTCATAATTTGCATTTCTCTGCCAGGTTTTCAGTCTTGTCCTGTCTTTCCTTGCTCATGTTCAGCAGAGTTATTTTGAAGTGTGTCTGGTAACTCTGTTATCTCGATCCCTTGTGGTTTTGTGTCTGTTGTTTGCTTCTCTTATTTTCTGTTAGCTTGTCTTTAAGTCTCATGTGGCTTTTTATTTTTAGTGATAGACATTATATATGAAAAATTGTAGAGCTAATTTGAAGCCTTGGATGATATTCTTCTCCAGAGAGGATTTATATTTGCCCCTGCCAGGGGCTTGGAAATTAGCGACCCAGGATTGTCTCATCCAATCAGGGATTGAGATGATTAAAGCTCTCCATCATTCCCTGTCAGGGCAATTTGCAGTTTGTTCTTCAGGTCGCCAACCTGAGGAGTGGGAGAGTTAGCAGGGCCTCTCCTCAGTGGACGCTGAGCTCCAATGTTTATCTCCCTGTGAGCTCTGTGAGGCTGTGAGTTCTAGCTCAGCTTATTAACCTCTTCTTCTCTGCTGTCATTGGAAGAAAACCCAAGGGGGAAAAAAGAAGACTCTGTTCTCTGGTATTCCCTTTTCTCAGCCCCTGTAATCATTACATTTTGTCCACTTTTCTAGTTCTCAGTGGGAAGATTGATCTAAGTTACCTAGTCTGTCATCGTTGGAATGGTTCCTTTATATAGTTCTATTGAAGTGGAACCCCTTCATATGTTCCATAAGTTTACCATAACACTGTTCTGTTTGGGCCTGATTTTCACTTCATTTTTATTGCTTTGGTTTTCATTTCTGTTCCTACTAATTTTACCTTTATGACTTTCACCCATTATCTGATAATAAATGTACATATTCTTTTATAGATTCTTTGAAAATCTTCCAAATAGTATATAGCATTAAGGATGTTCTTCAAATTAATTAAACTTGCTTATTTGCTTTTTAGGCTAACTTTCCATTTGATCCTCCATTTGTTTGAGTGGTGTTAACTGTTCTTTCAGGAGCATACGTTTAAGTGATTACTTTAAATTTTTTTTTTTTTTTTTTTTAGTTTAAAAAAATTTTTTATAGGATTAAGTCTCACTATGTTGCTCTGGCTGTTCTTGAACTCCTGGGTTCAAGCGATCCTCCCACCTTGCCCTCCCAAAGTGCTGGGATGACAGGCATGAGCAGCTGTGCCTGGCCTACACTTTTTTTTAATACAGTGTGCACCAGAATCATTTGGAGAGCTAGTCCCAGGGTTTCTGATTCAATAGGTCTGTGGTGTTGCCTCAGCATTTACATTTTTAAGAAGTTCCCAGGTGAAGCTGATACTGTTGTTCTGGGGCCCACATCCGAAACCATTGGTTATAAATCATTATGTTGTTGATAGGTAGAGATTTTAGTGATATATGTGTATACACACACACACATATATATTTACATGTACACACACACACATATATACACATTTTAATCATAAAAACCAAAGGTTTTTCAAATGTAAATTGTGACTGAAGGTTTAGAGAATGTTACGATTACAGAGTGGTCCCCACATGCCTGTGATCCTAATTAGTACTTCTAGGAATAATCATGGGAAGTCTCATGGACCTGTGGAGCTGGCTAATTACTTCTAGAGGTGATAGTTGCAGTGTAGTAGAATCAAATGGTAATTGTCATGCAGTTTTACTGAAATTTGTATTGCTTCTTTTTTGTGATTGGAAGTCTTACAGAAGTGGGGAAAAGATCACGGTTTGCTAGGTTAGTTGTGAAATGTTCTGTAGACCCTGAAAGTATGAGCAATTTAAAATAATGAGGATTTTCAAACACTCAGCTGACTAATTCCATTATGTGACATAATCCACATTATGGTGATTAAAATCTAAATATCCAGCCCTTACTTTGATCATTTCTATGGTTGAGATAGTAATAGTTGCATTTAGGTAAAAATATGAGTGACTACTTCTGACTTCAGAACTCTCTCCAGAAGAGCTTTGTTGCTACAGTTATTTTTACTTGTATTTGATGTACATGCTTATGTGTGTGTTTTGGGGGCTAAGATTCTGTTAAGAATCATTATTTTGTATAATCAAAATACATATTAACTGTGGTGTTGGTACTATAGAATACTTATCTGGACATGATATCCACCGGTAAAAGAGAAAAAAAACTGTGGGTTAAAAAAAAAAACACCTTAGTATTACGTATGGATGTGCCAAGCTCATTTTGAGTTTCCCCACACAGTAAATGAATATTGGTTTTATTATTTAATTAATTAATTTTATTGAGACAGGGTCTTGCTGTGTTGCCCCAGGCTGGAGTGAGTGGTGCAATCACAGCTCACTGCAACCTCTGCCTCCCGGGCTCAAATCATCCTCCCACCTCAGCCTCCTGAGTAGCTGGAACCACAGGTGTATGCCACCAGGCCAAGCTAATTTTTGTATTTTTGATAGAGACAGGGTTTCGCCATGTTGCTCGTGTTGGTCTCGAACTCCTAGGCTAAAGCGATCCACCCCACTCAGACTCAAAAAGTATTAAGACTATGGGTCTGAGCCACTTTGCCCAGCCCAATATTGTTTGTTAAAATTTTTTATTTATTATCTTTTGCTTTTGTTTTTCTGTTTTAATTTTTAGATTTCTATTTTTTTCAATATTGTGTTTTAAGAGTTTACTTACCTGAGGCCTGCAGCCTAATCTTTGCCATATCTCCTCAAGTGTTCTGTGAGTGCTAATATAGTGGTATGTTCATAGATATTTGTTTTGTGGGGATTGCAAGGATTTGGGGAAGCCAGGTTCAAAGTGTCTTTTACCAAAGGACTTCTTGGAAGCCTTAATGCCATTTTCTGTTTTTCCCAAATTTGTTAACTAGTGTTCCTGACAGCATCTCAGAGGACGATGCCCTCTGGCTTACCCTCTGGGAAATGCTGCTCTGTTGGAAATCCAGAGTTCTGAGTGATTCCCATGTGTTTTCTGCTGCAGAGCAGGACATGCTGAAGTGATTCCTTCATGAGCAGATGTTAGAGGTCTCCTTTTGATAGCTTGTTACAAAATTGATCACAAATATACTATTAGGTGAGTGTAAGTCCCCGGTTGGGTGTGAAGCAGAGTTGTTTAGAATTGTGTACTGTTTTATTTTGTTACCTTTAAATCTTCTCTGGGCTGTTTTGGTTTCAGCAGTAAAATTGCTATAAAAAGTACTTCTCTTGGCATAAAACCTCATGGTCAGTTTTGGAAGTTCAGTGTTAGGTAACCCAGCCAAATACTTACGTATACAAAATAAACACAAGACTGAAAAATAGCAAATGTTTAACCTTTGTGTCTCTTACTCACCATACCAGCCTTTTACTAGCCACCAAGCCATAGTTCTTTTGTTTTTCATAGTTGAATGTTAAAATGTAAGGGCTTTTTAATGAAGCCCTTACTGATTGGGGAGAAAAGACATTAGCATTGTGCTTTAGTTTTATGCACTGGTTTATAAAATTGTGTATGTTGCCTCAATATTCCCATAAGCACAGGAAAGGAAAATGGGTCATTTTTTTTGTTCAGAATCTTACTTGAGGAAAAGAAAAAAATGATCAAGGAAAAGATTTGGATAAAAATCTGCAAATTCAGGATAAATGTATGAAAACATTTGAAAATGTGATTATACAATGGACCAGTATAGCTTTTCAACATTTTGTTGTAAGAATCCCAAGAATGTAAGTGTATGATCTTAGTATACCACCTAGAATCGAGACAAATACATGAAGTTATGAGTCATGCCATTTTCAGTTTTAAAATCTCTCACATAGTTTCTTCAGTGATTGTTTTTTGCAACAGTGTGTTATGGTCCTCATTATTTGGATAAATAATTTGAATAACAAGTCAGCTTGTGACCTACCCAAATAAATCTTGATTCCTAATAAAGTGTTTTTCATTATACCAAATGCCAGCTATATAAGAGGAGATTAAAAGTACTAAGAACTCTAAGTACCCTATTGATTATCATATGCTACCCATAGGTCAGGCACGGTGGCACACACCTGTACTCTCAGCACTTTGGGAGGCCGAGGGGGATGGATCACTTGAGGTCAGGAGTTCCAGACCAGGCTTACCAAGATGGTGAAACCTCATCTCTACCAAAAATACAAAAAAATTGCCAGATATGGTGGTGCGTACTGGTAGTCTCAGCTGCTCAGGAGGCTGAGGCAGGAGAATCGCTTGAACTCAGGGGGGCAGAGGTTGCAGTAAGCTGAGATTGCACCACTGCACTCCGGCCTTGGTGGCAAAGATAAACTCCATCTGAACAAAAAAGAAAAAGAAAAGCTAAGCATGGACTTAATTTCTCTGAGGTTTAAAGCTGCAAAGAGTTGCTCTTCATGAAGTAGGTGGGATCTCAGTTGGGCAGTGAAACATGAGTGGGGTTTGGTCAGTTGGTGGAGGTTGCAGGAAGATTATTTACATAGGTGAAAAGTAAACACAATCAGGTATCTAGGAAAGAGAATGAGAGATTCAGAGTACACGAGACCAGTTTGAGCTATAACACAAGGGGGGTAGGATTCATGTAGAAGAGTTGTAGGAAATATTGCTGATGTAATATTTTGTACTGAAACATTTCTGTGAATTGGTGACAGATTTTTTTTTTTCTAGTAAGTAAACTATTACCCCTGGATATTCATCTTGCTATGTAACTGGCTGAGAAACAGGGGAGTAACAGTAAAGAAACTGTTTTAGAATAAATCTGGTGACAACGGAAGAGAATATGAGACACACTGTGCTCACAGAGCCTAGAAGAGTGTGACAGTAGTTGAGGGCCACGCCGTCATCTTAGAGTGAAGTGAGGAGAACCTACGTTGGTTTGGTTGTCCTGGGAGTGGAAGGAGGAATGACATGTGAAAGCTCATTGGAGGCAGAATCAAAATGGCTTGGTCTTCATAGTCAACTATTAAGTGAGGAGGAGGAGTTATTGGCTGACTTAGGAAGAAGTAGAAAATGTGAAATACCAACAAAACACCAAGCTTGCAATTTTAGTCAGGGTAAAGCTTAACCATTGTGTGATTCTAGATAGATTATTGAGCAGTTTTGTTCCATTTATTTTATATCCCATATCTTTGAGCTATGATCCTATTTCTTTATTTCTTGACATACCCAAACATTTTTGAAATGATTGTGATACAGTTTTTATATGATAAGTCTCCCCCTTTGAAGTGTACATTTCAGTAGTTTTTTAGCATATTCAGTTTATGCAGCCATTACCACTACCTAATTTCAGAACCTTTTCTTCTCTCCAGAAAGAAACCCTGTACCCATTAGCAGTCACTCCCTATACACATTTCCCCCACCATTGATCCTGGCAATGTCTGATCTAAATAGAATCATACAAAATGTGACATTTTGTGACTGACTTTTCTTTAAAGTGATTATAAAGCAAATGCCTGAAGAGGCTAAGCTTAGGAGAGTGTTTGCTGTACAACTTTGACAACTGATTTTTTTTTAAGTTGAAAATATTACTGTGTCTGTATATGTGACATATTATCCTTAGATGACCCTTGCTTCAATTATTCAAATTTTTTTCCCTAGTATTCTTGAACTGTCTCAATATTCAGTAGGATCCCTTTGGAGACAAAGAGCAGTAAGAATTTGGAACACATATTGACAAAATGAATGTAATTTAATACAGTAGTAGAGTCAACCACTTTTAGGTGTCGATGCTGCTGAAAGTATGTATTAAGGAAAAGTTTACTTATCTTACTTTTTGTGAAGGTACTAGAACTACTTCTGTCTTCTGTTTAGATTTCAACAAACATTTGCATACCTACTATGTGGTTGTACAAATGTACTTTCTTTTGACCTGAAAATGCAAAAACTTCTTTTCTTCCCACTATCTGAGACTCTGCAACTTTAAAGCAAGAGTGGGGTACTTTAAAGGAAAGGTGGTGATGGTTGGATAATGGGTAACAATGTCTACCATATGCTTCCTTTTGCCAAAACAAGTTCCTGTCTACCATCAGCATTTCCAAAATTTGAAGATTAAGTGTTGTGTTAACTCATTAACTAATGAATAGACTTTGAGCAGTTGTGGAATCAAAATCTCAGTGAGTACCTGGATGTTCTAATTCTGTTAAATCAATGAGTACACATTATGTGCAATATCCTCTTAGCCCAGTGGCAGATTTAAGGAGTGAGAGATCCATTTCTATGTTTCAGAAATCAAATACACAAAGAATAAAAATTTTTAATCCCATGATTCTTTACCTGAGTTTAGTTTTTTGGAGAGTTTTTCTTTTAGATTTTCTTTCCTTTCCATTAAACTTTCACTTTGAAAGGTCCCAGGGTTTGGTCAAAGCAAGTGGGAAAGCCACTTGCTTGGATTCTCCAGGGCAAAGGAGTTAAAGAGGACTTCTTTCCCTCATTTTGTTATTGAATAATGTTATGATAACAATTATTAAGCTGAATGGTCTACAGTAGAAGTTTTTAGATGCCTTCTCTGCAAAACAATTTGGTTTAGTCAATGCAAGGATGCCTTTAGGCAAGGGAAAGGTGTGTCCAGAGCCCCAGAGGAGAGAACAGTTTGTGGTGGACTTGGTGTCCACGTAGATCCAATCAGTGTCTTAGCTTTTGTGTTTTCAAAATTACCACAGTTTTTGTTCTAAAACTATCATTCCTTTGATTTTATTTGAGGCATGCTATCTGTGTATTTTGAAATTTAAAATAACATTAAGGGAGAAATGAAATGATTTTGTTTGAGAAAGAGTTAAAAGGTTAAAACATCTTGATCTAAATAATTTTCTTTTCTTTTCTTTTTTTTTTTTTTGAGACAGAGTCTCGCTCTGTCGCCCAGGCTACAGTGCAGTGGCACAATCTCAGCTCACTGCAAACTCCGCCTCCCGGGTTCACGCCATTCTTCTGCCTCAGCCTCCCAAGTAGCTGGGACTACAGGCGCCCGCCACCTCACCCGGCTAGTTTTTTGTACTTTTTAGTAGAAACGGGGTTTCACCGCGTTAGCCATGATGGTCTTGATCTCCTGACCTTGTGATCTGCCCGTCTCGGCCTCCCAAAGTGCTGGGATTACAGGCTTGAGCCACTGCGCCTGGCCAACAATTTTCTAATGGGAGATTTGGTACATCCCCAGAAGTCGTCTTTGTTTCAGAGAACAGTCTTCAGGCTTAGAAAGGACTTGAGGAGTCCCACAGAGGAGCCACATGCTGTGAACCACTTGATTCTCACAACAGAATGGATAAAAATAATTTGAACCATGAAACCATGCAGATGTTCGTATTTTGGATAGGGTAAGGTCAGTGCCATTGTCAGAGGAAAAACCCTTGGCCATCACAGGATGGGAGAGAAAGTTTCCGTCGTAAAGAATACTCAAATATCATTGAAGGAAACGGGTTCTTCTGCCCTTATTCTTTGGATTATTTAGGGCCAAGTTCTTAGTTTTTGACATCATCAAAATTTCAAAGTATTCTGTTCTAGGAGCCATTTGAAACAATTAACTAGAATTTCAGAGCAATTACATGAGAGTAATACCATTAGAATTTTTAAATTATCCATAGTCCTATATCCTTAACAAGTATGTTCATGCTTGCATATTCTCTTCTTATCTTTACTTTGTGTGTACTTTCTTAATAATGGCACATAGAAATTGTTTAAGCAGGAATAATTCTCAAGATAATTTTATATGTTTCCTTTTTTCTTTTTAAGGTATATATTGGGTGAAGGAGCATTATGTATGGAACCTCTCACAAAACAGGTGATTATTTTCTTATAATACTCAATTTTCACACGCAATAGAGTGTTTTGATTATGTAAGTTAGATGGTAAGTAGAAGGTTCTCTTAAAGACATTTTAGTGGGTTTTTTGTTGTTGCTGTTGTTTTTTCTTCATAGCTCCTACTTTCAAGAATAAAAAAGGTATCCCAGCACTTTGGGAGGCCAAGGTGGATGGATCACGAGGTCAGGAGATTGAGACCATCCTGGCTAACATGGTGAAACCCCGTCTCTACTAAAAAAATACAAAAAAAAATTAGCCGGGCGTGATGGCAGACTCCTGTAGTCCCAGTAGTAGAGTCAACCACTTTTAGGCAGCCCCCCTGTACTTGGGAGGCTGAGGCAGGAGAATGGCATGAACCCAGGAGACAGAGCTTGCAGTGAGCTGAGATGGTACCACTGCACTCCAGCCTGGGCAACTGAGTGAGACTCCGTCTCAAAATAAATAAATAAATAAATAAAATCAAAAAGGTAAACCAGTAAAATGACATTGTACTTGGTGCTGAATCTATGCTAGGATAGGCATTAAGAGTGACCTTTATTTAAGGTTCTAATTTGCTCATGTTGGGCACTTAGAACATCAGTTTGTTGTTTTTTGTGAGATTCTGGAAATGTTCCAATTTTACTGTTTCCCCTTGACTCCAGACTTTGTAACACTGGTCTGCTGCTGTTAAGTTATATGCCATTTTGTTAGGGCTTCTCAAGTGGGAATCAGGAATGCTGCTGTGTTCTAGAGATGTTTTGTTCTTCCTGTAGGGCTGAAGCAGTGCCTACTCCATAGAATCAGTCATCATGCAAATAAATGCCACCTGAGTCAAAGGCAAAGCCAAAGTGCAGCTTGGAGCAAAGAAGGTACTTCTATTAAGAATTTTACATAAACCGTAAGATACATTTTATATTAGTTTGTGAGCCTACTTCCTGTCTTAATTCTTTCTGAGAGAATTCATTTCATTTTCATTTGGTTTGTTTTCTTTTTGTTACAAAGATGATCTATAGAAAATATAGAAGTATAAGAAAATTAAAGACACTGACTAATAATCACTTAATGATTTAGTATCTGATTGTTTAGTCTTTGTTATATTTACTATAGATAAACATGTCTACAGTTGTAAATTTATTATTGGTATGTATACCCTAGTAAAAGTTATATGTACTTTGAAGTTTTGCAAAGTTCATGTTATAGAATTAATTCCTGATGAACTTTTATGTGCTAGACACTAGTCTTTTTATTTATTTATTTTTACTTTTTTTTCCCTCTGTGCCTATGCTTACCAAGTCTTTTTATTTTTTACTTTTCACTAGCTCTTTCAATCCTCTTAATAACTTAAAAAGAGGGTATTATTAATATCTGCATTTTATGGATGAGGCAACTGAAGGCAGGTAACTTGTCCAAGGTCACAGGTGGCAGAGCAAGGATTGGAATGAGACAGCCTGACTGCCCTAGGCCCTACCAAGAGGAGCTGAGAGCAAGCCATGGGGCAGAAAGATGTTGGTCAGGCTGGTTTTCTGTTTAGTTAACATGAAATGCAGGCTGTAACCTTAATTCTAGGACATTACAGAGAAAGCCTTCCAAAGCCAGAGGTTTTCTTTTTACCATGACCATGACTTTTTAGCAAAAATATGATTTTGTTTAAAGGCAACGTGGTGTTCTAAGACGCTTCCACTCACACTCTCATGGAGGGAATGGTAGTTGAACTAAATAGTGAAATGCTGCAGCACACGGCCTTTAGGCAGCTTCTGACCTATTTCTATGGTCAGGAAAGACACCCATCTTTCCCTGCTGCCCACAGCCTCCAGCTATTCACCTTCAGAATTTCCTAGTCTGTGATCACATTCCGATGAGGGATCTGTTTTGTTTTTTCCAGGGTAGCAGGAAGTGGTCACCACCTGTACTAAACAGTCTAGTCTTCTGTGTATAAATGAGCAAGGTTGGGGAGCCAAATTTGAGAATCTTGTGTAATCCTGAGATTCTCCAAGAGAATCCAAGAGCATGTCAGGATTATGCATGGTGATAAAGTGGTCTCATGTTAGTTGTATCCACAGCTCTCATCAGAAGCAGACACAGATATTTTTTGTAGGAAAGCATCTCTAACTTAAGCCTGTAGTATTCCCGAAGATTAAAAGCAGGCAACTATGAATTCAGTCAAATCATAGCATTCAAGTAGTCTCAACCCAACATATTTGAGAATTGTCAGAAACAATGAATAATATGTTTCCCAAAGGCTGTAGGTTTTGGAATTATCAGATACAGAACACAGACTTCAAATATTAGAATGGTGAGAAAATAGTTACATGTGAAACCTAATATAGAAGAAAGATGGACTCATAAAATTGAGCAACCAGTAAGACCACCAGGAATGATGAGGAGGACCTGAAAAGAAAATGGATGAAATAGAACTTACAGAAATAAAATAAAATAAAATAAAATAAAATAAAATAAAATAAAATAAAATAAAATAAAATAAAATATATAGTTGAGTAACCTGTAATCCCAGCACTCTTTGGGAGGCTGAGGTGGGAGGATGGTATGAGCCAGGAGTTGGAGACAAGCCTGGACAACATGGTGAGAACTCATTTCTATAAAAAATACCCCACCACCACCAAAAAAAAAAAAAAAAAAGCTGGGTATGGGGCATGTGCCTATAGTTCTAGCTAGTCAGGAGGCTGAGGTGGGAGGATCACTTGAGCGCAGGAGGCCAAGGCTACAGGTACATGCCACTGCAGTCCAGCCTGGGTGACAGACTGAGACTCCGTCTCAGAGTGAAATGAAATAAAGAAATAAAAAATGTAATTGTTGAAATAAACTCAGTGGATGGATTGGACATCAGAAGAAAGAATTAATTGGTTAGACAATTACCTCCCAAAAGTAAGTCAGTATGTTACACAGAGAGACATGAGGATAGATGACAGGGCAGAAGTTGGTGGGGTTGTGCAGGGAGGGAGATCAGAATGAGGTCTAAAATATGTCTTAGTGGAATCCCAGGAGGAGATATTAAAATTATATTAGAAAGTGAGAGAAATAGAAGTTCTAAAGGTGATAGAAGGAAGTCCACATCAATCAGTCACAACAAATGTAAATGGACTAAAGTTACCAGTTAGACAGATGGAACTAATAAAACACTATCCAGCTGTTTTAATCCATCATATTTAAAATATGAGGATATGAGAAGATTGAAAGATTTTATAAAGGAGAGAGAGTGATAAAGATATGCCAGTATACATTAATCAAAAACAAGTGATGGAGCTTCAGTAGAAAACAAAAAAGGATTTTAGAACAGAAAGTGTTAGTAAGGACTTGATGCTAAATGACTGTTAATTAGGAGGACATAGCAATTTTCATATTTTATGTACCTGTCAAAATAGCCTCAAAATACAGAAGAAAAACTGATAAAACCACAGGGAGAAACTGACAAGTCTGCCATTGTATTTGGAGATTTCACCATACCCTGCTTACCATAAGTAAGTTACACAGAATGCCCACATGTAGATTTGAATAACCACTGAATGAACATGGTGTAATGGGCAAATATAGACCTTTGTACCCAATAATTAGATGTTCTATATTATTATCAAGCATATGTGGACTGTGGGAGAAATATTAATTATAGATTTATAAAGCAAGTCAGAAGATTTAAAAACTATTGGTACCATCCACACCATATAATTTATAATTTAAATATGAAGCAATTAATGTTAGAAGGCAATAATAAAGAGATTAACAAAAAGCTACATGAATTTGGAAATTAAACACCCTTGTAATTCATGGTTTAAAAAACTCAATGCAGTTTTAGAATGCTTAGAATTGAACTATAGTTAAAATACGAAACTTCTATCTATTCCTCTCTCTCTCTCCCTCCCACTTCCTTTCTGGAACATTCAAGAAGCTAATCTTTTTCAATGAAGAACACCCCAAATACTGAAAAGTAGAAAAAGTACAGATGGCATTCTTTGATCTTAGTTAAATCTATAAGTTAGTAACAAAACCAGAAAACAAATGCTGATTTGTGGAATTTTTAAATTCATGCAAGTAACCCTTGGATCAAGAAGGATTTGAAATTAAAACTGCCAAATATGCAGAGAATAGCAATAATGCGATCGTTACTGATTAGAGACTAGAGGAGAGCTCAGAGGAATGTTCATTGCCTTAAAATCCTTATGTCATTAAGAAAATAATGAAAATGAACGAAGCCTCTAACTCATTCTTAGAAAGGACAATCAAAAAACCTGATGGAAAGCAGAATGGGGAAATTATTAAAGACATAAAGTAGAAATCAGTGAGTTAGAAGAATAGAAAGGGCTAAATCCCCAGTACAGTAAAGCCTCTGCAGAAACATTTCTTTAAACTGGGCTTTGAGTACTTTGCTGCTGATAATTAGAATAGAAAAGGCCAACATTCTTATTTTCTCCTCATGTTTTGGGTGGCGGGCAGTAGGGTTTGGAAGTGACTCCTTCACAGTCACTTGGAAGCTTCGGGGTATATGTACTTTCTATATACAGTTTTTTCTAAATCTTTCGGTTTTGTCCTTTGTGTGAAAATATGGACTGATTAAAAAACAGTTTTTCATTAATGTTAAGAAAGCATGTTACTACACATTTTGTATCTTAGGTTTTTAACAGCATTATGGCAGATGTTTACTATTTTAAAGAGTTCTTAGAAGTTCAAAAAACTACCCTGTAAAAAATGGTAGAGGTGGCCAGGCATAGTGGCTCATGCTTGTAATCCCAGCACTTTGGGAGGCTGAGTTGAGTGGATCACCTGAGGTCCGGGAGTTTGAGACCAGCCTAGGCAACATGGTGAAACCCCATCTCTACTAAAAATAGAAAAAATTAGCTGGGCGTGGTAGCAGGCACCTGTAATCCCAGCTTCTGAGGAGGCTGAGGCATGAAAATCATTTGAACCAGGGAGGTGGAAGTCATGGTGAGCCAGGATCATGTCATCCCACTCCAGCCTAGGCAACAGAGTGAGACTCGGTCTCAAAAAGAAAAAAAACCTCAATAAGCTTGTTAAGCAAATGGAAAACAACACTTACCTGTAATTAGAAGTTAACCAGAAGCTTTCAAAAATGTATTAGTTGACAAGGAAATCAAGAAAAAGAGGAAAATTATGTATGTGATCCTTAATAGTAAAATATATCAAAACTAAGGTACAATTAGAAATAGAGGCATTTTCTAAACTAAATTCAAGGCTGCCAGATTAGAAGGACAACATCAATATGATACAATCTCTTTTCCATTAATGTTAAAAACTTCTCCTATACTGACCTATAAATTTGTCCCACTGATGAAATAGAATCTGAAAATTGGGATATAGATACTGTGGGAAGAATGATAAAATTGAACTTAATTATAGCAACAGTCTAGTCTCTGGACCAGGTCCAAGAAAACAAAACAGAAGCATACTCAACTAGGATTAACAAGTCATTTAGCAAGGGGTGAGAAGGCCTATTGTAATTGAGTAGTTCGGAAGCTTATCCACACCCAAATTTTTCAGATATTCTGATTTGTTAGGCCTGAGCCAAGGCCCTATTCTTATATTTTTGCTTGTTAATTTGCTATAGGTAATTCTGATATATACAAAGACTAAGAACAGTTCCTTGAACATGGTGACAACCTCTATCTGGAATAGTCCAAATCCCAATTACCCTGATTCCTACACCAACAGTTCCCAAACTGGTGTACTACAAAGTCTTGTGAAAGCTCCTTGAAAAAAAAAATACACAATCATGGCCATATAAATTCACTGTTCTGAGAAGTCCTGTTGAATTTACCAAGCATTTCCCAAATTTATTTATTAATTTGTTACCTCTATTACATATATTTACTACATTTTTAACTTAGTAACTATTAATAACCCCAAACATAGAAACAATGCCCCAAGGATGTTCTGTGATGTTACTATTATTCTGTTGGAAATGTGCAGAAGAGTTATAACATATACTCCATTTATTTATTTATTTAGTTATTTATTTATTTATTTATTTAATGTTATTTATTTATTTATTTATTTGAGATGGAGTCTTGTTCTGTCACCCAGGCTGGAATGCAGTGGGATAATCTTGGCTCCCTGCAACCTCCACATCCCAGGTTCAGGTGATTCTCCTGCCTCAGCCTCCTGAGGAGCTGGGACTACAGGTATGTGCCACCATGACTGGCTAATTTTTTGTAGTTTTAGTAGAGACAAAGTTTTACCATGTAGGCTGGTCTCGAACTCTTGACCTCAAATGATCCAGCCACCTCAGTCCCCCAAAGTGCTAGGATTACAGGCATGAGCCGCCATGCCCGGCCTTCCATAAGCATTTAAAGTCGCTTCCAAAGGCACAATCAACTGACTTGCCAAAATTCAGAGGCAATATCTCTAGAGTCAGACCTGCCTTCAAATTCCAACTCCCCTCAACCCAAAGCCGATCAATTGTCCTACTAGAATAACATCAAATAGCAATTAGCATGTGGTCCTCGACTTCTTCAGATCAGCTCTACAAAGACGTATACTATTAACAGTGGAAATATTGGGAACTCAAATCTTTAACAGATAACATTAATCAAAAGCATTCTCATGGGAAAATTATTATATATAAAATATGTTTCTCACCAACCAAAGCCTCTATAAAATTTCAGACTGATCTAATGACAATTTAACTTATTTTTTAAATGCATAATTATGTCAAATAAATGCCACTACAAAGGCCTGAATATAGTCTCTGAGTCTAAGGTCCTCCCCATCTCCTCCATTTCACATTTGATTGTACATATATTTGAGAGAACATCACTCATTATTTGTTTGGGGAGTATTATCAGATATTATCTGATATTTTGGATATTATCAAAAGTAATTGATTGGAAGTCAATGGCACTATTTATACTAAAAGAGTAGGATCCTCATCAGTAGATAGAGGCACATAGAAGTATAGTCATATTACATCTACGAAGTGTCAATATCAGGCAGCGGCTTCAAAGCCAAGGTGGTGGTTGGATGCAAAGCCAAAGTAGTGGTTGGAATTTTAATTGGCAAGGGAGGCAGATAGAGAGAAATGTAGATTCAATAATAATGTGAAGTCCATGAAAGCCTGTGGCTATAAATAATGTTGAGCCATAGAGTCCATCAGAGATAGTAAAGGGGGCCTGGAAATATTCAGAGACTTGTAGAAGGGTAAAGTAAATACCTAAGGTAGTTGTGATGGATAGTGCTTGAAGTATTTGCTTTTGACTACCTTCTGTCAGGCTGTGTACAACCTAGAAAGTTTCTTGAGGGCAAGAATCAAGTCTTTTACAGCTTCTAGCATGCCTCTGTGTACCCAACAGGTCATCAGTAAATAATTTGTTACCTTACTTTGTCATAAAATATAGGACATACTTAGCTGTACAGCATGATGTGATTTGATCACACCCAGTCTATGACTGGAGAATAACAGCACTGAATCCATTTAAAAACAACGCTCCCTGTTCCCTTTTCGCCTTCATAGTATATTCATTTGGTTTCTAGTAATGTTGGCTCTATCCATATGTTTTTAGATAATAGTACAACTTTTGTTGTGTCTAAATAAAATTATACCAGTAATTTCATGGGGGAAAAGTTAATGCACTGCTCTTAGTTTTGATTAAGATTTTAGATGTTTGAAAATATAAATTCAGATATTGGACAATAAGGGTTTTATTTTGGAGGCTGGAGGAGATTGAAGTGTTGGGGTAAGACTGATAGGCTCCTTTGGCTACTTGTGTATGGGGGTAGGGAGAATATACAAGTTTACCAAAACTTGTAAATTCTCACAGTGCTTAGTTTTGTGACTGTACAAAAACTAGAATTGTTTTTCCTAGGTCTCAGTGGAGAAATGTAAGCTGTGAGTTTAGCATCCTGTTTACTGTGTTTTGGCCAGGGTTTTGCAGGCTTTTGTGGAGAAAATTATATTGCTTTCCTTATCCTGTTTGTAACATATTTGTATATCTATGCTTCCTTGATTTTTACTATGGTAAAATTCTATCTTGCATATGGAGAAATAAGTCTATTAGAGTGAATTAAAAGAAATCTTTACTGTGAGGTGGCAGCCTTGTCTAATGGGCCGTATGTTTAAGCCTAACGTTAATACATCACACTAGAGCCCAGCGTAGTGGCGTGTGCCTGTAATTCCAGCCACTTGGGAGGCTGGGGCAGGAGGATTGCTTGAACCTAGGAGTTTCAGATCAGCCTGGGCTCTATAATGAGACCCCATCTCAGTCAATCAACCCATCAATCATTTACACTAAAAAGACCAAGATCTTTCTTGCCCTTTTAGAATGTTTTTTCCCAGACATTCTAACAAATGTCTGGGTGACATTTCATTGTCTAAAACAATGAAAAGGGTTTATGACAGAGTTACAGCAGTTATCAGAGAAAAATCCTGGACAAATTGCAAGTCTATACCAGTTGTAAATTGTTATGACTGCAGTTAAAATCCAATGTTATTTTTGTACAGTCTTTTTGGGTGTATCTGTGTTTAATAATAACTTGTTTGCAAATTTAGAGGACTGTAGCTATGATTTCTTCTTAGAGACCTTGACCCTGGGGGCTTACAGTTTAATGGAAGAGAGAACTAGAAACCAAGAATTCAACGCAGAGAATGAGGTTCTGCAGTACAAGGTGTATACAGGGTGCAGAGAAGCGCTGGGGCATCATGTTCTGACCTCATCTTCTACTGCTCTAGACTTCCCAAGTTCCAGTTCCTGAACTTACCTGTTTTTTTCCACCATCTGGACCTCTCTCTGTAGGTACCATTCTCTCTCTTTGCAAACCTTTCCCACACCTTATGTGTCTGGTGAAGTTCTGTTTCTTCAAATGCTTCTTAAAGGCTGCCTGTAGCTCATCCAAATAATTGTTTTGTCTACATCCCTGTTCTTTCTTTATAAATAATTACAGTCAATTCTTATTATTTGCAGTAGTGATATTCTATAAAGTTACCTGGAACACTGAATTAGTCAAACACTGAGCCCTTGTTTCCAGGGTAAATAGGTACATACATAAATATCTCACATAGGTTATAATCTTAATTCCTAAAAACAACTCATCCTGGTAGATTGAACTTTTTCTTTCCAAAAGAATAAGGGAAGTACAGAAGTGTTAAGTGATTTGCCTGAGGCCACTCCACTAACAGGTGCCAGAGACAAGATTCAGACCCCATCCAGTTGGCCCCAGAGCCACAGCTTCTTGCACCACACTGCACTGCCCTCTACTGTCTCTGTCCTCGGGTCATCTTTGTATGAGAGCTGAAACAAAAAGACCGAGGGTCACCTTATTTGACCTTAGCTTGGGACATGTGCAAGGAGTGACAGAGTTTTCACTACATCCATGAATCACCTTGAAAGCTCCACAGGTATTAATTTGGGGATTACAAAGACATTTTAGCAAGTAAGCAAATTTGCCAATGTGGGATCCACAAATAGTGAGGGTCAACTGTATTTGTAAGCGACTGCTAGGGTCTGTTTCATGGTAATCCCTTCCCGCAAGAGTGTGGAATGTTTCTTTAGCTTCTTTGATAGTTTATTTATTTTTTAAGTACTTACTATATACCAGACTCTGCTTTACTTTGTGGTGAACAAGCTAGAGATTAAGTCCTGCCCTGTGTATTTTATATTAGAGTAAGAAAGACAGATAGCTAAGTCTGGAGCTCAGGGGTGAGGCTCAGGTTGGAATTACAGATTCACTTGACCGAGGTGAAACCTGGTGTGCCCCCTCCTACTTCACATCCACAGACATACTTCCAGAACATTTCTGTTCTGTTGTTGTGTATAAAGTCATCCTTTTGAGCCTCTCCCCATTGATGCATGTCAACCTCTACTTGTCTTTTGTTGATTTTGAGGCCACTTACCTATGTAAGTGACAGGATATTGAAGAAGAATCATACCAACCTGGTTCTGCTACCTAACAGCTGAGTTACATTGGTCAAGCTCTTGGACTTCTGAGCCTGTTTCCTAATTTCAAAAGTAGTGATATGATGTGTTAGGCCCTGGTGGGTTGCAAGGAAGATAGTGCGGTTATTTGTTCATATGGCTGTTTTCCATATTGGACCATGAGCTCTGTGAGGGCAGGGTCTACACTTTCATATTTCTATGCTAGGCACTCAGTTCAGTGACTGATACACAGTAATAGAGGCACAAATGTTTCAAGAGTTGAGGAATTGTTAACTCTTACTGAAAGAATAGGAAGATATAAAGGCTTCTCAGAGAAGGTATTATTTAAGCTTTTTTTTTTTTTTTTTTTTTTTTGAGATGAAGTCTCACTCTGTCACCCAAGATGGAGTGCAATGGTGTGATCTCAGCTCCCTGCAACCTCTGCCTCTGAGGTTCAAGCGATTCTTCTGCCTGTCTACTGAGTATCTGGGATTACAGGCATCAGCCACCATGCCCAGCTATTTTTTGTATTTTTAGTAAAGACAAGGTTTCGCCATGTTGGCCAGGCTAGTCTCAAACTATTGACCTCAGTGTTGTGCCCGCCTTGGCCTCCCAAAGTGCTGGGATTACAGGCATGAGCCACCACGCCCAGCCTATTTAAGGTGATTCTTTAAGGGTGAGTAGAAATTTTTCCAAGTGAATAAAACCTTGAGATATTATTCCAAGCAGAGACCAGTAGGTGCAAAGACACAGGGATATAGAAATGTTGAAGTTTACCAAACACTGCTAGATTAAAAAACAAAAAGGAAACTTTCAAAATCAAAAATTAAAATTAAAAATCATCTAAAATAGACCGAGAGTGGTGGCTCATGCCTGTAATTCCAGCACTTTGGCAGGCTGAGGCAGGCAGATCATGAGGTCAGGAGATCAAGACCATCCCGGCTAACATGGTGAAACCCTGTCTCTACTAAAAATACCAAAAAAAAAAAAAAAAAAAAAAAATTAGCTGACTGTGGTGGTGGATGCCTGTAGTCCCAGCTACTGGAGAGGCTGAGGCAGAAGAATGGCATAAACCTGGGAGGCGGAGCTTGCAGTGAGCCGAGATCATGCCACTGAACTCCAACCTGGGCAACAGAGCAAGACTCCATCTCAAAACAAACAAACAAACAAACAAAAAATATCACCTAAAATAAAAGCTATGAATGGGCTTGACCAGAGGTCACATTGCAATTGAGTTAACTATGACTGTAGACACTCAGTAATAGATGGAAGTTTTAGGGAAAAAACATAACATTCTCAGGTTGTTGGCAGATTATCTGGAACAATTTACAAATATGGGCATTGAATTCTGGAAATAATTACACTGTAGTGATATTTCCTTCTCTGTGTATGAAGCATGTACGTGTTGCACACTTTTCAAGGTGCTGAAAATCAGACTCTTCTCGAGGAGCTCATGAGCAATCAAGGGAGATGGATGGGTGAGCAACTGATTATCATGTGACAAGTGAGGTAACAGAGATATGACTAAGATGCTATCTAAACAAGAAGAAAGGAATTATTCGTAATATATGGAGTGCTGGGGAAAGATTTCTCAAATGAAGCCAGCCGAGTGTGATGGCTCCCACTTGTAATACTGGCACTTTAGGAGGTGGAAGTGGGAGGATCCAGGAGGATCTAGGAGGTCAAGGCCAGCCTGGTCAACAGAGGAAGACCCTGCCTGTCTCTCTACTTGAAAAAAAAAAAATAAATTTTTTTAAATGAAGTGATATTTGAGCACTCTGGAGCACCATACAAATATCGGACAGACTGAAGGAATGTATCCGGCTTAATTTAACATTTTTTGAAATTTTATATTGCAAAAATAGTACATATTCACTGTTTTGAAACTAGAAAGATTGATAGGCAAGGAAGGCTGTCTACGAAGCACTCCATAGATCCACCATACTGAGACAATGCTTAATGCTTTGACGGATTTATTGTACGCTTTCTATGCATAAGTATGTATTATATACATACACGTGCATGGTTAAATAGAAATGTTTCTCCTTGGTGTGCTGTTTATCCATTTATTGTTATGAAGTAAATCCCCAAAGAGCACATTTGCTTTGCCCAAGGGAGTCTTTGGCTACATACTGCTGTATATAGTGAAAACTAAAAAAGGGGCTAACTTTTCAGCCCTATGACCTTATGGTGATTCAAATAGAGGCTTCATCAAAGGCAGATTCAGAAATGAACTTGGTGTGTGTGGGTGGTTATGCTTGGCATTGTTTGTAATAGTATGATACGGATGACTTCAGTGTCCACCAACAGGAAACTGGTTAAGTAAACTGTGGTACATCCAAACAATGAATACTGTGCAGTTGTAAAGAAGAATGAGAAAGACCTACGTACTCATGCAAAAGAACACATATATTGTGTGTGTTTTTAAAAAGGAACAAAGAATGGTATAGTATGTATTGTATGCTACTGTCTGTGTTGCTAGAAAAGAGTAGAATAAGAATATAAATGTGCATTTGCAAAGATAAATTCTGAAATGACATATAAGAAACCAATTAAAAGTGTTTGGCTGTGGAAGAAGAATAAGACTGTGAATGGGATTTTGCCACATACTTTTATAGATATATTTAAAATTTTCTGAACTATGTATTTGTACACATGACCCTTTTAAAAATAAGTGAATGAAGGAATGAGGAATGAAGTAGGATTATGACAAAGAGATAAGAACAAAGGATCTAAGGGGCTGCCCATGTTTTTGGTACCCAGTGAATATTAATACATAACAATAGCAGCAAAAATTGGAAGAGTAGCCCCAGGAGGGTAGGGAGTCAGCCTTTCCTTTGTCTTTTCCTCAATTTCATACATAAAAAAAATAACCTGAGAACAATAAAACAATTTGAAACAAAAATGTCTCCAGATCTCTTAAAGTAAAGGAGGATGGGGCAGCTTTATGTAGTGCACTTCCCAACAATGGGCTGATTTACCTCAAGAGGCAGGGATTCCAGCCTACATGGGATACATACAGGAGAAAAAATAAGAAAAAGAAAAGAGATTTAAATACAAATACATGCAAATAACAATTCTCCCTGATTATAAAGGAAATCATTCTTTTTGTAATAATTTGGATGACAAATACTAGGAAAAATCTTTAATTTGTCACTCAAAGCGTTCTGGTTTGTTGCTTTTTATATGTTTTTATGCATATAAACCTTTTAAAAAGTAGAATCGTAATATATAGTCTTTTGTCACTTAGTATATTTTGAGTATATTTCTGTGGCAGTAAATATATCCTGGCATCATCATTTTTAATAGCTGGGTGTATATTAAGTTAACCATTGCCACCCCAGAGGTGAATTTTCTTTCTTTTTTTTTTTTTTTGAGACGGAGTCTCACTCTGTCGCCCAGGCTGGAGTGCACTGGCCGGATCTCAGCTCACTGCAAGCTCCGCCTCTCAGGTTTATGCCATTCTCCTGCCTCAGCCTCCCGAGTAGCTGGGATTACAGATGCCCGCCATCTCGCCCGGCTAGCTTTTTGTATTTTTTAGTAGAGACGGGGTTTCACGGTGTTAGCCAGGATGGTCTCGATCTCCTGACCTTGTGATCCGCCCCTCTCGGCCTCCCAAAGTGCTAGGATTACAGGCTTGAGCCACCGCGCCTGGTCGAATTTTCTTATATATACATTTTAATGGACTCAAGCAAGCATTTTTGGACTGAATTCACAGAAGTAGAATTTCTGGAGGAAAATAATTTTTAGGGTTTTTCATTGAAATTTTCAAATTATCCTCCAGGAAAAGTGACCCAGGTTATACTCCCACTAACAAGGACAGAGCTCCAGGTTCCTCCCCCTTCCATTTATCATCTTTCCTGCCTTTATACAGAAAATCTCACTGTTTTCATGACAATTTTTTGATTTCTAGTGCTTTGGAATCTTTCTATATGCCATTGGCCATTTTTATTCTTGTGAGAAGTGTCAGTTTCTCCATTGCCCATTATTAGTTGAAATTCATTTGTTTTTCTTTTCTTAATAATTTTAAAGATTTCATTATAAACTAAGGATACAAACCTTTTATCTGTCATTGAGGTTACAAAAACTTTCTCCCATTAAGTAATTTGTCATTTCATTTTTTCTTCCTTTATTTCCCTTCCCTTTCCTTTCCTCTCCTTTCTTTTCCTTCTTTCTTTCTTTCTGCATTCTTTCTTTCTCCCTCTTCCTTCCTTGCCATTCTTACTTTGCTTTTTCCTCCCTTTTTCCCTCTTTCTCTCCCTTCCTTCCTTCCTTTCTTTCTCTCTCTCTTTCTTTCTTTCTTTCTTTCTTTCTTTCTTTCTTTCTTTCTTTCTTTCTTTCTTTCTTTCTCTTTCTNTCTTTCTTTCTTTCTTTCTTTCTTTCTTTCTTTCTTTCTTTCTTTCTCTTTCTTTCCTTTTCTTTCCTCTTTCTCTCTTTCTTTCTTTCCCTCTCTCTCTTTCATCCTTTCCTTTCTTTTTCTTTCTTGGTTCCCTCTCTCCCTCCCTCCCTTCCTCCTTCCTTCCTTCCTCCCTTCTTTTCTTCTATCTTTCATTTCTTTCTTTCTTTCACTAGCCAAGCTCCAAAGTCACTTTTCACTTAATTTTTATCCTGCCAAATTTGAAAGCCTTTTAACTGAGGGATTTCAGTGTAAACAGGAGCAGGAGAAAATGTAATTATCTAAGTTTCGCTCTGTCACCCAGGCTGGAGTGCAGCGCCATAATCATAGCTACTGCAGCCTCGAACTCCTGCGCTCAAGCAATTTTCCCACCTCAGCCTGCAAAGTAGCTAGGACTACAGCTGTGTGCCGCCAGGCCCAGCTAATTTTTAAAATTTTTTGTGGAGACGTGAATGCGCTATGCTGCCCAGGTTAATCTTGAACTCCTGACTTCAAGTAATCCTCCCACCTTAGTTTGCCAAAGTGCTGGGATTACAGGCATGAACTACTGCTCCTAGTCGAGAGTTTAGTTTTGATTGCTAGTGGCGTTCTTGGTATCTTTTCATATTTGAGGCTTTGGGGCTAAAGCTAAAGTATTGCGCTCACCATCCGAGGTTTACAGGACTTTTGTTTCAATGTTGAACAGATGGAACTGTTTAGTCCTGCATCTTTGCAGGTATACAAAATGTGCCTACCAGGAATCTGCTTTATATCCATGGAAAGCAAGAAATAATACAGTAAAACTTTGCCTGGCTAGAGGCTTTGAAAGAATGGCGTATTCTGGTTTAATTCTATTAAATTGGAAGTATGAAGGTGAAAAAAACTCAAATTTCCTGTTGAATGCAATTTGGAAATATAGCCAGCGATTCCACTTTTCTCCTCTAGGAAGGTTGGACATTCCAATCTACTTGGTGTTTTATGATAGAACTGCTAGTGTGTCTGAGTCTCACATTGTGAGGATACATTTTTCAAACTTGAGGTGTAAGAGGACGTAAATGGTTTTGTATGAGATCAGGCTGGATGAGAAGTGACACTTGTAAATATATATTTTAGACTAAATCTCTGATTGCCACTTGTTTTCTAATTGAACTCATAAAAATAAAACACGTTGGATGGAGGGTGGGAGTAGGAAGGAGATTTATGTCTTTTAATTGCATGTCATTGTTGTATAACAAGGCAGAACATATGGTATCCCTGGCTGGGACCTACAGAAGGAAACATATTTTTCTGCCTGCCATATGCCAGAGGTTCTTGAACACCTGGAGGGACTACTGCAGCACAGACTGCTGAGCCCTACTCCAGAGTTTCCGATTCACCAGGCCCACGGTGGGACCTGAGAATTTGCACTTATAAAAAGATCTCAGGTGCTGCTGGTGCTGTTAGTCCATAGACTACATTTTGAAAACCACTCTTGTCTATTAACTGTAAACTGTAGAATTCTAGAAAAAAACTTAGTTTGGTCTGGGATAAGAAGCACACAGGTTATGGAGAAAATCATGAAAGATTCAACCCTTGATCCCAGCCTAGTGTGGAATTCAGGTAACAAGCAGTACACAGTGACATAATTCTCGGTTTTCATGATTGCAAATCATAGCCAAGTATCAAGTGAGAAATTCAGTTTCATTTGCAAGGCTTAGAGAGGTCAGGTGATCTAGAATACTGGGACTTGTATTTCTCTTAAACAAGTAGAGAGTTTTAAGTGCTTATTAAATTGAAAGCTTTGTGTTCTTACTTATTTTGTGTTTTATTTTATTTTATTTCTTTTGAGATGGAGTCTTGTTCTGTTGCCCAGGCTGAAGTGCAGGGGCGTGAGCTTGGCTCACTGCAACCTCCGTCTCCTGGGTTCAGGTAATTCTCCTGCCTCAGCCGACCAAATAGCTGGGATTACAGGCACCCACCACCAGGCCTGGCTAGTTTTTGTATTTTTAGTACAGACAGGGTTTCATCATGTTGGCCATGTTGGTCTTGAACTCCTGACCTCAGGCGATCCACCCACCTCGGCCTCCCAAAGTGATGGCATTACAGGCGTGAACCACCGCACCTGGCCAAAAAGCTTTGTGTTTTTAAAGATATTAGACATGCTTATCATTAAAAAAAAAAAAAAAAAAAAGAACTCTTCGTAATGTAGAATAAGAGAAACGTTCTTCCAAAAAAGAGAAATCATTGTGATTATTTTGTCTTATTGGAATGTTGGATACTATAGTCTACTTCCTTAATCATCAAGCATGCTATGAATTTTCCATTTTTATAGGATCTGTATCTCAGTTAAGGTGATACTGGTAATTCTTGTACTCCATTTGAAGATGAAAAATATAGTCCAAAATCATAGACTTTGCATAGAAGCTGGATAATGAAGACAGCTCTGGAGGAACGCATAGATACACACACACAGACACACATATATATGAAGCATACACATGTATGCATTTTTAAGTTTATTTTTTACAGTTTGAAAGCTTTTAAAGCAAAAGCCAGACCCTTGCCTCTCCCAGAGTGGGCGGCCCCTCCCCTCCTTCTGAGTAGAGCGGGGAGAGCGGTTGAATGGGCAGCTTTCCTTTTTGTGATGCCACAGGTCCCTCTGGACACCCTGCTGCCTGGTCATGCTTCCTTTCCCTTTCATCTTTCTCACTGACCAATGGGCTTGCAGCATTAAGGCCATGCCCCTCTTCTGAGTTCTAGTGGGGCCCTGGTTACGCCTCCTCTGGCTCAGTTGCACAGCGGCCTGGTAGGTGACTGGAAGCATTCAGCCGTGCTCACTGGGATTTCGCTGATGTGACCCCAACCCCGCCTCCCTCCGCACCCCATGATGTCAGAAAAAACACGACAGGGAAAATTCACCACAGCCAAGAAAAAGGTAAAACACACCAGGTCATAGCCCCCAACCAAACCACAGATCCTCTCCGATGACAAGACCATTGCCAGAGCCCATACTATTCCTCAGGCATACCGGAATGGGACCCCCAACACCAGTGACTCTGGGCTCCCCGCCACCAAATTCTTGTCAGTCAGCCCCACCCCTTCAGCAAGCAGCCCAATCCCTGCCCTTGCCGATCTTTACCCCAGGGTGACTTTGGGCGGGTGACACCGGGGGCACCCTGCTCCATACTCGGCCCTCACCTCCTGCTGTCCCAAGCCTGACCTTCCTGGGCTCTTTGGGCTTGCGTCTCCCAGGACCTGGGTACCCCAGCCCCAGTCCCCCCCGTTGCCAGTCATCCTTGGGTGACTTTTGGCTGGTGATTCCCGGGGCTCCCTACTGTGGACTCTGCCCTCCCCTCCTGATGCCCCAAGCTCCACCTCCCTGGGCTCCTTCGGCTGGTGTCTCCAAGGACCTGGGTCCGAACCCTGTGTTTCCCTCCCCCATCATGGAGTGGTGACTCGGGCATCACGCTGATGTGGTCCCCTCCACTGGGAGGAATGGAATGTAGTGATGTCACAGTCCTCCTAGGAACTGCCATTACTGCTGCAAGACCAGCCGTTGATCTTACAACCCAGTCCCCTAAGTTTTCTCACCCCATCTCCGGATCCTCTGGTCACAGCACAAATTTCCAGTTGGAAGGGGAATGGGGACTATGGGACCCAGGAACAAGAGGTTTCAGGCCGCCTTACTCCCTTCACAGAGACATTGACAGTGGGAAAAGCCTGCACTTCCCCTGTGTGCTCAAAACCTTGACAGTATCTCTGGGTGGCCATGGGAGAATGGGCTTGGTTTGGTTTTCTCCCAGGCTTCTACTTTGCAGAGGGACTTTAACATTCTTTTCTGAGTTCTCCACGGTTCTGGGACCAGACCGCCCTTCAGTCAGTGGTCTCTGAAGTGAGATTTGCTCATCTTCAGTGGAATAGATCTTGGGAAGCTGAACTAGATAGCTTGACTCTTCCTCATATCATCTCAACCTGGGGTACTTTGAGTGCCACAGGATGAATGTGGGACATCTTTCTGAAGCATCAGTTTCCCTTGATTCTCTTCAGATCAAACATTAATGTCCTTAGGGATGACAGTCACATAGGTTTCTAAGCATATACCAGACTTCTCTCTGAAATCAGGCTTGGATTGTCCTCTTTCTGAAAAATTCCCAGATTTAACAGAAAAGCTGCCTTCTGCCATGAGGACACATTGATATGAAAGTGTGAGAGGTACTGGTGCACTTCTTCACACTAACGGACATGTGAGGATGCATGACTCCAAGCCACGTGGCATACAGTTCCTGCCTCCTTCATGTTTACTGTTCTAACTCCGCCGCTGGTTTTGGTCCCTGGCAGCTGCTGATTCATGGCAAAACCCCAGAGCTTGGAGTCAGAAGAAGGAGCTTAAGTTCCAGTATTAACTATTTCTTTTGTTTCTTTGTTTTTTTTTCTAGCCATGATATCAATCCCTCTCAGTCACTAAAGGATTGTGACAACACCTTGTACAGTTGGTGGTGGCATTAAATCAGATGGTGTAGAAGAGTATTTTGTCAAAACTGTGAAGGAGGGTGTGGCTGTAGGGGCTGATAGTTCTCATGAGTGTCACTGCTCTTCTTTCCCACAGTTAAAAGAATATTGG